>NC_058369.1:160947680-161137680 GCF_018350175.1 Felis catus | reverse complement strand
TACATTATCAACACACTCTAGAGGCCACACATTGGAGCTGCTTTATGAATGGCTAGTTTTTGTTTTAAGCACTTCACCAGGATTATACTGATGAGCTTGACTCCCCTATTACCTTGCTTTCATCATATGGGATAACTGATCATGTGGAAGCCAGCAGGACAATAACAGCACGCATCATCGGCTTGGTGTTTCCGGGTATTTTATTTCCGGACTGGCTTCAAGGACCATATTGTTGCCACTCCCGTAGTTTACTTCTCTTAAGCCACAGAAGATACATTTCACGTGGATTAAAGTTTGAACACAATCACTCAGGCTATCACTTTGTTTCAGAATTGTAATCCTGTGAGGGATCCATCCACCCATTCACTGAGTGCCTCTAGGGACCAGGTGACTTCCCCCAGTCATCTAACAATTTGGGGAAACATTTTTTGGACAAAGAAGTGGAGGCCCAGAGAGGTGAAACAATGTCTCCTAGGTCTCACTGCCAGGGAGTGGCAGAATTATAACTGAAAGCCCATGTTGGTTTAACTCTAAAACTCAAGCTTGTCCCCTAGGCAACACTTCCAAGATGCTGCAGAAATCCAAGGGTTAATAATGAAGGATCTGAAGGGCGCCTGGGTGGCTCAGTCAGTTAAATGTCTGACTTCGGCTTGGGTCACGATCTCACGGTTCGTGGGTTTGAGCCCAGTGTCGAGCTCGGTGTTGACAGCTCAGAGCCTGGAGCCTGCTTTGGATTCTGCGCCTCCCTGTCTCTCTGCCCCTCCCCTGCAAGTGCTCTGCCTCTGTCTCTCAGAAAAGTGAATAAACATTAAAAAAAAAAAAAAACGACGAAGGATCTGACAACCTTCAGTTCCTTGGGTAAATTGAAACTGAGGGCTGGAGGCACCGTCACGCCTGTAGTCTTTTTCTTCTCTATTATTCACACTCCTAAATGATTAGTCCTGACTTCAAATGCTATTAATATTTATAATTTGCTCCCACCTTACATGCATACAGAGCTTTGTCATTTCATAATCACTTCCCATTCATAAACACTTTTAAATCTCATGATAACCCAGGTTAAAAGGGGCATGTGTTATTACTGCGATTTTCCTTGGAGTTCCTCTTGGGCTGATCGAAAAGTCTCAAGTGAAATGAAACACTGTTAGGATCTTTCGACACTATTTCAACAGAATTGTTGCAGGTCCGTTTTACTGAGTAGTCTCTACTTCCTGCCGATGCGTCATCCGCACGCAGAACAATTGACTCATCAGTCTTCGTGGAAAGCTGGCAACCTTAGCTACCGGCCCACTCCCCTGCTCACCACCTGGGGCCTTCTGGTTCCGATGACCAATACCACCTCAGGGCTTATGATTTCTTCCTGCTCTTTGGGAGTCTTCTAATTTCTGAACCATGTCAACCAAAGCAGAGCTCCTACTAGGTTCAAGACACTGCTCAGAATGCCACCTGGGGCTCACCGCGAGCATAGAGCGCACGCAGATGAGAAAATGGGGGACCCAGAAAAGTTGAGCGACTTCCCTGAAGTCACACAGGCTAGTGATGCGAGCAAGATTCAAACCCAGGGCTGCTTGGCTATAAAGGGGGAGCTTCTAAAATTCTAGTGGAATCAGAGCTTATAGAGTGATTAGCTTCTCAAGCGAGTGCCAAACTGGAACACCGGGAAAAGCCACGATTGCATTGGAGGTCTCTCAAATCGCCCCTGCACGACCACAACCCGTGATATCTCTCAGGAACTCTAACACAAAGAGACACACACTTGAGCACAAAATCGATCAGGCTACCTTCGGATGGGGAACAGGAGAAGCGGTTTTATGCTTAGGACCCACAAGGTACAAAAAAGTATTAAAGCACATTGAGCTCAGCAGAAAGCTGACTCTACAGGATAGAGGAGGAACACACATCCCGTCTAAGTCTCATCCTCACTGGTGGTGGTGGGGTGATGTGCTCAGTGAGCACATTGCAGAAAACCACAGAATCTGGTTAGCAGATACGCCACTCTGGGTTTATTTAGAATTTCAGAGACTTTGCTCCACCAAGAGAGAGCATTCCGAGCGTTACCGCGTACGTACAAGGTTGACGTCGTTAAAAAGCAGTATCGATGCCAGCAAAGCTGTGATCTAAGAGAACTTTGAGGGATTAAAGAGTCTTATGAAAATTTCCAAAATATCAGTGACATCACATATTTGACTTTTACAAGAGGGAACTGCAAGCCTTTTAGGTAATAGCGACCAAAATACATCCTAGAAACCGGCTGGATCGGCTGCCCTCTGAAACACAAGATGGTTGGAAAATGCCCTAAGTGGAAGGAGAGAAGACATTTCCCACCTTGTTTAACTTTAAACTGTTGTGTCATTCTGTCCACCGAAGCTCCTCCCCTCCTCAGTGAGTACAGTAAAATTTGTGAGTGAACCAGACTCCACCTTGGAATGTTCTATAATCTGCAGGTCTTCTATCTAAAGGCACTGAGAGAAGGTGGGGTCGGATCAGTTCTTGGCTATTCAGGGCAGACATTTCGGCAGAGTTCTCCTGTGAAGGCAAGGGGCTCTAGGCCAAATTACGCATAGCTGGCAAGGGAATGAACCCCAGGCCCGGTGTGAGAAGTTGTGGCCAGGCGATCGAGCCTGTAGGATAAGAATATGGTGATCTAAATATAAGGACCCGCTTTCCGACTGTTTTGTTTGGTAGCAGGCAATGGGAAGAGTGAAGGCAGATGTTCACAGACCCCCCCCCCCCTAATACGAGACTTTCTTTACTGCGATGGAATAACTTTGCAGGAATTAAAAGTGTGTCTGACACAGTCCTTTTGTGGATCAGAAAACAGTTCTGAATGGTGTGAACTAGGATTATGACATACGCTGTTTTTATAAATATCGTAATAGATGTAGCTCATATTTATTTAGGTCTTACTAGGCACTGCATTAGGAACCTAATCTCTTGGAGGATAAGTGCCATCACGATTTTACAGATGAGGAAGTTGAGGGGCGTAAAAATTAAAGAGTATGCTGGAGGTCACAAACTTGGTGACAGAGCTGGGGTTGGGTACAGGATACCTGCCTTGATCTAGAGTGTCACTGGCACTCGTGACACACAGCCTCCTCTCACAGACAGCAGAATAAGAGCCTATAAGCAGCTGGGAGAGGATTTTTACTGGCTCCAATCCAAAGTGGCTTGGAAAGAGTCAGTTATCATCAGGAAGAATATTTAAATGCATATTAACATTTCAAACAATTCTCTTTCCCAGACAGCCTACAAAATCCAGTTCCAGGAGGCCCATGAAGGCCATAAGAGACGCTCATTCTTTTACGTCCTTGGGAGTACATTTTGCACCTATCTGACCTTGGCAGGCCTACCTGGACTCTACACGGCACAAAACCAGGGATTGCTTGCGAGTTTTATTGATACTGTTTGTTTCGGTCCAGAATGGCTTGCAACTTGTCAGATGCACTTTGGAAAGTTTTCTCAGGGTCTGGTCAGCATAGAACTATGGATCTTACCAAGCATGGAGACACATCCTGGAGGGATCCCTGGCCATTTCTTAAAGGACTCAGGTTGGCCTCTCTACTCCGGTAAAGTGGTAGTTAGGGAACATAGGCTAATTTCCAAAAATGGCAGTGTTTACGAAGTCTTACATACACACCCTCTACCAGCCACTCAGCATGCCTAGTGCTGGAGTTTTCCTTTTAAGAATGGAATTTTAGGGGCGCCCAGTCAGTTAAGCGACAAACTTCAGCTCAGGTCACCATCTCATGGCTCGTGTGGTCTAGCCCCGCGTCGGGTTCTGTATTGACAGCTCAGAGCCTGGAGCCTGCTTCGGATTCTGTGTCTCCCTCTCTCTCTACCCCTCCCCTGCTCACACTCTGTCTTTCTCAAAAATAAATAAATAAATAAATAAATAAATAATAAATAAAAAGAATAGAATTTTAACTTCTTTGTTAAAGAGCTCTGTCAGAAAAGGCCAGTGAGAGAAGTCATGGTGATGGATTCTTTAAGGCCGACCTGGCCCAGACCCATTTTGTGATTAAATCAGATTACCAGACACACACCTATTGGACTCACTCTTATTTTACAGACGGGGAAGCTCAGTTTCAGAGAAATTGTCCACAATTCCAGGGCTAATCAGAGGAGAAATGAAAGCCTTGTGGTCAGCCTTCCCAGCTCCTGGCCCAGCCCTATCCATCACCTCACCAGCAGTGACACGCTTGCGGGTGGGCAAGCGGAAAACATCCCCAATGCCTAAATATTCCAGCTTTCGCCAAGGCCGTCATGAAAATTAAAGAAAATTCATGATTGTTCTGACAATTAACTGACAACCCATACAATGAATTCTCTTTTGTCCTGTAATCCCAACAAAGTCATAAAATTTGGAATGATAAAAGAAAAACAACGCATCCTTTGGAAGCAAGACCTGAGAGTTACTCAGAATATTCTTTGTAGCAATATTATAAATAAGTCATGAGCATAACGGTGATAAAGAGTAATAATAAAAACAAAGAGCATCCCAGATTTTCTCCTATCTTTTTTGGTCTTTTCATCGGCTCCCTCTTTTATCACCTTTCTTCAGCCGAAGCGGATGAAGTGCCATCAAAACATTTATCTGTCATACTGTGAACCAAAATATAGATAACGAGTTCAAGGTTTTAAAAATTGGCAGGATTTTTGGTTTTGAACAGGCACAGTCAGAGCTGAGGATATACCCATATTTAAAAGCACACGATATTACTAGGAAGAAAATTAGGAATTAAAAAACCCCCATTAATCAGCAGAACGTTAAACATTCAGTTTGACAATTTTGAGAGACTTAAAATTTACTGGATTACAAAAGGACAAATTGGAAATGAAGCAAAAAGAGGTAGGTAAGATCCAGAGTTTTAAAGTTTATGAATAACATATATTTGACAATATTTGGAATATACAGAAAACCATAAAGAAAAAATATAAATTTCCCACAAACTCCCTGAGAAGAAATAATCTGTTCACATTTTTATTATGTTTCCTCCAAGTTTCATGTAAAGACGTGTAAAAATACATACTTGTAAAACTGGAATAATAATGTATCAGTTTCCTACCATGACTTCTTACCTCAATTACACCATTATTACATATCCCTGTAAATTGTCTTCAAAAACATTTCTAGGGGATTTATTTTTAGGAAGTGACATGTGGCTAGTTTTTTTTTCAATGTTTATTTATTTTTGAGAGAGAGAGAGAGAGAGAGAATCCCAAGCAGGCTCTGAGCTGTCAACACAGAGCCTGATGCGGGGCTTGAACCCATGAACCGTGAGATCATGACCTGAGCTGAAGTCAGATGCTTAACAGACTGAGCCACCCAGGTGTCCCTTGACGAATGTTTTCAGCTATTTCTTCCCTTTTTGGGGGGAGGGGCAGATGTCATTCGTTGATTCACATCATTCACAACTATATATCATTTTGGGGTAAAAAAATTATTAAAAGAAACTTGTGTGTGATCTATAATTATTTCCTTGAGGCATGATTTTAGAAGTGAAAATCCGTGCTCAATAACTACAAACATTTTTAAGATTATTAATCTGTTTTGCGAAACTGCTTGCCAGAAATGACCCATTATTTTCTGTTCATTGTACAAAACCAAAAGACAAAATCTTACCAATTTCAGAGATGATGAAATGCTTTAATCTTATTTTTGTCTGTATTTCTTAGGTTTGAAACAACTTCAACATTTTTTTACACCTTTACTAAAGAACTCTGGATCTTCTTCTGTGAACTGGTTATCTTTTACTTTTTTGTGGTTGATTTTTAAAAGTTTTGAAAAACGTATGTTATATATGACTTTTAGGTCAATATATTTGTTTGTCTCTTTTGTATTAATTTGCTGGTATCTCATTCACTATGTGAAATTTTAATGGTTATATGTAGTTTGTTGTCTACCAATTTTCCTCTGTCTTTATGCCTACAAGAATTTTTTTCATTTAGAGTTTAGAAAAATATTTTTAGTATCCTTTTTCTTTACTCATTCAATTCTTTAATTTCTTGGAATTTATTTTAGCATCTTGTGTAAGGGAGAAACTTAATTAAAATTTTTTAAATGTTTATTTATTTTTTACAGAGAGAGAGAGAATGTGAGCAGGGGAAGGGCAGATGGAGAGGGGGACAGAGGATCCAAAGCAGGCTCTGTGCTGATAGCACAGAGCCCGACGTGGGGCTCGAACTCACAAACTGTGAGATCATGACCTGAGCCGAAGTCAGACGCTTAAATCACTGAACAACCCAGGCGTCCCAGAAGTTTAATATTTTAAAACAACAGTCATACAATTTTCTTAATACAATTTGCCTTCTTTCCCCATTATTTTGAATTTGCAGCTTTCGTATGTACTAATTCTTATATAAACCCTATTTTTGACACTTTCGTCAGTTTGAGTGATATTTTCTGTCTATTCTTACACTAGTTATATACTATTTTAATTATGATAACTTTGTGTTTCCCTTTAACATCAGCTGGTGCAAAGTCTGTGCCTTCATTTCCATGGCAATCTTAAAAAAAAAAAAAACCACAATGGAAAGACACTGTCTACTTCACAATCAGCTTCTGTAGGAACACAAGTGCTCTCACTTCTGTTTATGTTTAGTGCCAAATGTTACCACACTCTAATTTGGGTCACCTATTGAGAAAAGAACATGGGCCAACTTAACACAGAAATGCTATTTGTCCTACGTGAAGACAAATCACATAAAAATACACTCTACGGGTCCCTGGTTAATGTGTTACTAAATATAAGACATTCAGGTTATAGCGGGGGCTCAATAAATGTCAGTTACCTTCTGCCACCAATCCCAGGTTGAGCTGCGGCTTTCATGTTTATTTAAAAAGATGAGTAATTGACCTTCGTTATTTGCGGATTCCGTGTCTGCAAATTTGCCTATTTGCTAAAATTTACTTGTAACCCAAAGGTCAATACTTACAGCGCTTTTACGGTTGTTCAAGGACACGCGTGTGTGCAGAATGGCAAAAAATATGAGTTGCCTGACACACAGGTTCCCACCTGCAATCCAACAAGGTGACACTCTGCCTTCCTGCCTCAGACCTCACACGGTAAATAAATGTCCTTTTCGTGGTCTATTTAGTGCGACATTTTCTGCATTTTTGTGCTTTTTGTTGGTGATGTTGCTGATTAAAATGGCAGGCGAGCACAGCACTGAGTGCTGCCTAAGTCCTGAGCACAGGAAGGCTGAGATGTGCCTTCTAGAATACGTATGTTACATAGGTTTCTTTCAGGCATTTGTGGTAGTCCTGTGGCCATAAGCTCAATGCTAATGAATCCCAAATTTATATTAAATAACGTGCCTTACAACAGAAATACACATAAAACAAGCCACGTATTGATGGGCTGGTGAAAATGTAGTGACAGAGGTTCGTAGGAACCTAACTTTGTATTTCCCCTAGGAGCAATGGTTCAGTGTTTGCTAATTCACTGTTTGTAGGGACTTTATAGAACATAATTCCTGTGAGTAATGAGAATTGACTATAATTAATGACCAGTGGCAGATAGTTATCATGTAGCATGAAGTAAAGACTCAAGAAAAGAAAGAGATTCTGAGAGAAATAGCCTGGTGTCATGGAAGGCAGGCATGGGTAGGGTGGGGTCCAAAGAGAAGCATCACTTAGGTCTATTCCCAATTTGCCAAGTGCCCTCTTGAATCGTAATTCTAGACAAAGAATCAGTACTACACCACCTGCACATTCTGGAAAAGGAATCAGTACACTATTTGTATGTGAGGATCACCATAGTCATTTTGTAAAGGCTCTCATGTTCCCAAGATGAAAAATATGACATATTCTTTAAGAACAGACTCTTCAGTTTCACAAATGTAAAACTGAACCACATTCTTCTATGCTTAAATATTGCAAATTGAAACAGAAACAGTTGGCTTACATTAATACAGATGGAAGAACTATACCAGAGAAACTGTATTATTAGAATAAATATTTTCTGCATTTTGACTCAAATTTATAAATACTAATTCATTAAAATTCATTAATGTGAAAGCATGTGATAAAATACATAACTTCTCCTTGAAGTACACCCATGTTGCCCGGGATAAGAACAATCATATTTAAACACAACGCTTCATTAGCATAAATTTGAATTTTGGAAAGGCAAACTAGAAGCAGAAAAGGCAGGTTGATTCTGAAAGTCCACTAAGATGTCTAGCAAATAACAACGAAATTAATAAAGAAAGGAAGGAGAGGGACGCCATTTAAAATTGGAGTTAGAAGTCATGTGGTTGGAATTTGTTCTTGGGCTGGATGGCCCCTAGAGGTTGAGTTATTCAGAGGTTTAAGAACCAGAAATCCAGGCAATAATGGAACCACCTAAACTGGCCTGGGATGTCAGGTGGCCAGAGAGGAGCAATGACAAGTCCAACTAGGAAACCAGATAGAAGGAACTATGTTAAAGGTTTACCAGGCTTGAGGGTAAAACAGGAATGAACGTAAAACAAGGAGCATATAGGGAAGTATGCCAAGGTGAATGTTATAACTTACGGATACTATAACCTGTGAATCGCTTATCTGCATGTCATTAGCATATATACATAGAGTACCACAATTGCTCAGTAGTAAAATGGATTTTGCACTTCATATGGTTAAATAAAAATCAAGTGCTAGGTTTGGGTAACTAACACTGAAGGAGAGCATTAGAAAAGAGAAAGGGTCCTGGCCACCAACCGGGTATCAGATTTTGATCACACTGTATTGCATGTATTTTTTTACATATAAATCAACACTATGTCATTGTCATTCACAAGACTTAGCCTTCTCGTGTTGGTGATTTTATGAGGATGTCAATATCAAATATGTTTCACCACTTTGTGAGAAATTGGAACCATCTTCTTTTTAATTTTTTGAAGTAGGCTCCAACACAGCAACACAGGGCTTGAACTCATGACTCTGAGATCAAGACCTGAGCCGAGATCAAGAGTTGGATGCTTAACCAGCTGAGCCACCCAGGGGCCCCTGGACCCATCTTATTTCTGAATCCTATAGTATATGACCCGCTCGTCTGCTGGATTCTTCCATGTGGCTGGCCTTGCATTACCATTATGTGTGATTGCACAATTGTTTTATTTCTCCTTCTGTGCAGTTCTTTTAGTGACTGTTACAGTTTCATCAACATGCTAGTCACTCAACAAAAATTTCCGAAATTCTTTCTTCCTTTAAAATGTTTCCTGAATCATTTCATTGTCTCTCTAATCTTGGCTGCCACCATGATCCATCCGTCATAGCTCCTCATCCTTGTGCCTAGTTTGTAGCAAGAGTGGCTCCCAACAAGTCTGTCCTTCCTCATTCTCCAGGTTCCAGGAGATCTGACTCACAACAAATTGATTGCTAATAATTAATGACTAAGTATTAAGACCTCCAATGATCAACTTTAATAAATTAGAGTCGTAATCTCTACAATAATGTCACTATTTTTGCTCATCTACCCAACACGATTCCTTGAGAAGGAGAGAGGAATGGAGGGTAGCTAGACCACTGGGAGTCAGGTGTAATTTGGGATACGCCCAGGGTAATGTAACATGGAAGTCAATATTTTCAATTGGTAGAAATTGAGAAAATTTCTTATTAGAAGATGCAAATCCTTAGGAGAATAACCGAACATTTCTTCTCACTAGCTTCTAGAGCTCTTTCCCATTTCCTAGGATATGAATCTCTGGGTTCAAGCAGGTCCCTTTCTTTACTGTCCTTTGAATATACTCCTGATGATTCTAACGAAAATGGCTCCTCCTTCCAAATACGTGCCACATCTTCTACGGTGTCTTCAAAGATCATGCCAGCCTACAGTGATGTTTTCATCAGGGTCTCATAGAGGAAGTAGGAGTTGGTGAACTGAACAATTCATACTTACTCAACATGCTACTCTGCCATAGCATTTAATACTCCAGTTCTTATCTCACAACTTTCCTTTGCCCTTCTGCGCTTCTCCCTGGGAGAGACCGTATCTTGTATAACCGCTTACCATTCATCAAACCCAATAAAATGCCATTGTGCACTTGCAGTTACTAAATTAATATTTATATAATAGAACTAAATGCCCTCCAGAGGAGGATTAACTGACTTAATTTATTAAACAAATGTCTCATTTAGAGACTATTTCCTGATTCTTTATATTTTACATAAAACATTTATTCTTTCCATGTGAACACTTACAAAAGCTGGTCACATTACTCTATGGTGACATCTTACTATGGTAGTCTAAGAACACAGGGACATTGTTTTCTAGATAAGGACTCTGAAGTCCAGAGGATACAGATGATTTTCCTAGTGGCCCTCAAATTAATAAGATGTTGCAGCAGCCGAAGTTATTAGTAGGTAGGAAATTACCAATTGCTAATTTTTATTTATAATTTTCTGAAAACCATTATGTAATTTTAGCTTCAGAATGAACATAATGATAATGTTCCCCATACTCTCTCCTTCTGATAATCCATGTTATAGTGCAATGGTATGATTACCATGGGTTTTGGTATTTATCATTGGCCATGTGGCTCTGAACTTCATCCTTGTCTGTAATATAGGTATGATAATAACGCCCACTTATTATGATGGTTGTAAAGGTTAAATAAGATAATGCATATAATGAGCACTCAATAAAAGGTATCCATAACAATTACGATTTTCTAAAACTTTATTTCTGCACCTTTGTGAATATCTTTTGAATGCATATTGAGTGGTATAAGGAACATTATTCTTGTAGTGTAATTACTGCTATTATCTGTTTTTAAAGAGGAAATTAACTCTTATGCACACCTATAATTTGCCAGAGATGAACTTTAACACGTCACCTCATTGAATCGCATGAGAGATGCTTAGAGAGGGAACTCTGCCTAGTGGTTAAAGCCCAGACTCTGGAGAAAAAATGCCTCGGTTCAAAATCTTAGCCCTGCCACTTACTAGCTGTGCATCCTTGAGCACATTATGCAGCTGCACTGTGATTGCCTTTCTTTTCCTAGAAAAATCTACAGGAACAGGAGAGCTTTAAGAGTCAAAAGAGTTAATATGTGAAAAGCACTTAGCCCACTTCAAAGAATTCTGGCTACTATTTAGCTCTTGTTTTTATAACTTAGAAGACTGAAGCAGAATTTCCTCACCAAAGGCAATGTAACTAGTAAGCTGTTAGCTAGCCAAATTAGATTGGAACTCAGATCCCCATGGACTTGAAGGCTGAGCTCGTCTCCATTTTACTTTGCTGTCACCTTATGCTGTTTGTTTGGTTTGGTGTTGTAAATATGACAACCTGACCGTGGGTCATTTTCGTTTCTTTGTTGCAAGTTCAACTGGAACAGATGTTTAACCATATAGAACACAAAACAATACCTTACGAATGATGAAGTTCAAACATGCCGCCCAACAGTCAAATATACTCCCCTAACGACTTAAGAGAGATTATGAATGTATTCAGAAACTTCTTTAGAAAATGATCTTTTGCATCTAAAATAAGTGGTTATTTGGCCCTGTCAGAAGGATACTGGTGAAGAATGACTGCGTAGACACTTCAAGTAAGGAAAAAATGATCAGCGCAGTGGTCTCAATGGCATAAAGAAATAAAGCAAAACAGAAACGCTAGGGACCCTCCTCAGGCACATTTTGGTGCAGACAAGGCACCTACTTATTTGTCTAACCTGCAATTGAACAGGAAGAAAGGGACAAATAGGAAGAGAAATTGAAATCTTTGGGTTAAAAATGTCTTCTCGCTACACACAGCCCCCGCCCCCAAATTATTTATTTTCCTTTGTAAGACACCCCTTAGTATTATAGTTAAGGCAACGGGCAATGATTTTTCCATAACTCAGTAATCAAAGCCTGAACCTGACAGGTGAAAGGCAGCTCATACAAAGAGTAGCTCCCAGCAAATTGAAGACACAAAGGAAAATGGAGGGCCCCCCTGTGGGTTTCTTACATCAAATATATGTGTTTTCTTCTTGGGAAGTCTTGTAAAAATCAATGTCTGTGTTAGGTTACGTTTATCACAGCACATGATTTTATAATGGCTAATAATAAGGGAATCAGAGGTGTGCTGATTATTTGCCTTCCTGGGGGTAATTGTCAAACGGTCTTTATGTGCCTTGCAAGGGCTGTAAAGTGGTTTAGCAACATGTTTAATTCTGAGCTAGCGACGCTGTGACTCACTGGGAGGTGGCCGTGTATCAGGCTGATGGAATATGGATCATGTCAAAGTGTCCGAGATCCAGTGTCAAACCATAAATAGATGCTTTTAGCAGGTAAAGTCTTGCATTGAAGCCGATATTTAGAATTGTCTAGAGAGCATTTAAATGTACACATAATTCTCAGTAATAATTTACAGAACACTTGTGTGATGTATGAGTAGCAATGTGCTGGAAACCATCAGACTCCCGTGCATTGGATAGGGAACCAGGACATTTTTGAGATTGCTTTTGGTTCAAATTCATTCACCGTTCCCCACTTCCCAGAAAGTTAAAGGTGGGGTTTTAAGCATTTTCCAAAACACAGTGACTTGGACCTGTTAATTTTGGGGCGGGGTGGGAGTCGGTAAGGGAGGGTGGCTGTGTATTATGCAGTCCTGTTGAGGAGCCTGAAAAGAGATAAGCTACACTGTATCCAGCTTGGGATAAGAGTGGAACAATCAGCGAGGTTGAGGTCGGGTGTGGATAATGAATCCCCAAGCGGTGGTGCACTCTGGTGCTTGTGAAAAGCAGCAAACAAATCCGTTTGGCTGAGCGGCCACGAGTGGGCATAAAAATAGAAAGGATGCAAGAGAACAAGGGATAGATCCAAGCTAGTAGAACTTGGGTGCAGGCAGGAGACAGCATTTCCAGGGACGGAAATGCGTCTTTCCTTAGGGTAGTGACAGGTGACATCATGGCCATGACGTCAACATGCTTAGCACACAAGTCCAAGGGAAGACTTGGATATTTAAAAAACAAGTTTTTTAATGTTTATTCATTTTTTTTTTGAGAGAGAGAGAGAGAGAGAGAGAGAGAGAGAGAGAGAGAGAGAGAACAAGCAGGGGAGGGGCAGAGAGAGAGGGAGACACAGAATCTGAAGCAGGCTCCAGGCTCTGAGCTGTCAGCACAGAGCCCAACATGGGGCTCAAACTAATGAACTGTGAGATCAAGATCTGGGATGAAGTCAGAGGTTTAACTGACTGAGCCATCCAGGCGCCCCAGGGAAGACCCAGATTTAAGAAAAAAATCAGGCAACAACTCTCCATTTCCCCTCCCCTTGGCCCCTGGAAACCATCATTCTACTTTCCATTTCTGTGAATGTAAGGTATTTGGATACCTCACTCACACGTGGTTGTTGTTTAAGGGATATGGAGTTTCAGTTTCACGAGACGAAAAAGTCCTGGAGATCTGGTTATACAGCAATGTGCATGTACTCAACACCACTTAACTATGCATTTAAAAATGGTTAAGATAGAAAATGAACTACTGGGACCTCATCAAAATAAAAAGCTTCAGCACAGTGAAGGAAACAATCAGCAAAACTAAAAGGCAACTAATGGAATGGGAAAAGATACTTGCAAATGACGTAGCAGATAAAGGGTTAGTATCCAAAATCTATAAAGAACTTATCAAACTCAACACCCAAAAAACAAATAATCCAGTGAAGAAATGGGCAAAAGACATGAATAGACACTTCTCCAAGGAAGACATCCAGATGGCCAAGCGACACATGAAAAAATGCTCCACATCACTCATCATCAGGGAAATACTAATCAAAACACCATGCGATACCACCTCGCACCTGTCAGAATGGCTAACATTAACAACTCAGGCAACAACAGATGTTGGCGAGGATGCGGAGAAAGAGGATCTCTTTTGCACTGCTGGTGGGAATGCAAGCTGGTGCAGCCACTCTGGAAAACAGTAGGGAGGTTCCTCAAAAAAACTAAAAATAGAACTACCCTAGACCCAGCAACTGCACTACTAGGCATTTATCCAAGGGATACAGGTGTGCTGTTTAGAAGGGACACATGCACCCCCATGTTTATAGCAGCACTATTGACAATAGCCAAAGTATGGAAAGAGCCCAAATGGCCATCCACCCAAATGGATAAAGAACATGTGGTATATGCATACAATGGAGTATCACTCGGCAATCAAAAAGAATGAAATCTTGCCATTTGCAACTACATGGATGGAACTGGAGGGTCTTATGCTAAGTGAAATTAGTCAGAGAAAGACAAACATCATATGGCTTCACTCATATGAGGACTTTAAGAGACAAAACAGATGAACACAAGGGAAGGGAAACAAAAATAATATAAAAACAGGGAGGGGGACAAAACAGAAGAGACTCATAAATATGGAGAACAAACAGAGGGTTACGGGAGGGGTTGTGGGGGGGGGATGGGCTAAATGGGTAAGGGGCACTAAGGAATCTACTCCTGAAATCATTGTTTCACTATATGCTAACTACTTTGGATGTAAATTTTAAAAAATAAAAAATAAAATTAAAAAATGGTTAAGATGGTAAATTTTGTGTTTTTTTTTAAACAATAATGAAAAAATTTTAAATATCTGGCAAAATGATAGGTGGCATCTGTGATTGTTTCTTGATATTTCTGGAACCATACACAGAGCCTGGCACTTGGTTTGACAATTGCAGATTACTCCAGAATGTCTATATACAGAAGGCTTTTCAAGGTACATTCTAGAGTTTTGGGGGGATAATTTTTATTTTTATATATTCAGCAGGGGTTCTGTCTCATTCTACTTGTTTAACCCTGGCACTTAACATAATAATACTTTGTCCAAAGCGGGTTCTCAATAGTGCTATTTTATTTTATTAAAAATTTTTTTAATGTTTATGTATTTTTGAGAGAGAGAGAGAGAGAGAGAGAGAGAGAGAGAGAGAGAGAGAGAGGGAGAGAGAGACAGAGAGAGAATGAACAAGCAGGGGAGGGGCAGACAGAGAGGGAGACACAGAGCTGAGCTGTGAGCACAGAGCCCGACGTGAGGCTTGAACCCACGAACCATGAGATCATGACCAGAGATGAAATCATACACTTAACCGACTGAGCCACCCAGGCACCCCGATAGGTGCTATTTTAAACTATAGATAATTTACAATGAACTATTTGAAACTATACTAATGATATTCTTACCCTAAACGCAGATTGTGTTCTGAGATTCCTTATAACCTAGGTTTAGATGCACATCTGTACTGACTTTTTAGAGTTAGAATCTGAGGCAAAGAAAAAAAAAGGAAATACTTGAGACAATACTACACTTTAGGAACATTTTTTACCCTCTAGATTTTTCCTTGTTGGGTAGCAGCAGCAAAAGGGAGCCTCTGATTAATCTAGAGTTGAAATGCCACTGTTCTCTGATCTTCTCCACTCTAAATAGGCTCTGTTTGTGATCCACCATTGTTTTATTTTTCCTTTTTTGTTTTTTGTTCCTGTTTGTCTTGTATGGCGCCTTATCCAGGCTCCAGGTTATTTCCTTTGTGTGCATATAAGGGGTCAATCCTTCCATTAAGGGCTTGGGGGCTTGCTGTTCTGTTGCATTAACTCAGTTTCCTGTTAATTGCAGTTTGGATCTTACCTTGTCTGCAAGTTGCCTTTTCTGAAAGGCCAATATTCATTTGCTTGGGATTGTTCCTGGGGAGGTTTGCCTGAAGGCATAGTAGTTGGCTACAGAAGTATGAATGTCCCTTCCAAACAGAGAGTAATCACAGTAGGGTCAGGCTGGGTCTCAGAAGGGTAGGTAAGGCAGGACAGTGGGGCTGGACAGAGTCACATGCCTTCATAGAAACTTGCCTTATTGGTGAATTATTTCTATTTATTCAGGGGTTACGTCCATAAACTATAAGCAGAAGTCATGGTAAAAAGTGCATGTCCAGAAGGTACAATTATCTAAAACTGCTAGGAATGTGCTTCCATTGTTCTTTCTCACACACACTATGAGCCAATCCAGGGTCGCATGGCAGCATAGAGAAAAATCAGAACTGAGAGAACTGAGAGAGAAATTATCTCTTTAAAAAACAATTCCTTCCTTCCTTCCTTCCTTCCTTCCTTCCTCTCTCCTTCCTTCCTTCCTTCCTTCCTTCCTTCCTTCCTTCCTTCCTTCCTTCCCCTTTCTTTTCTTTTTTCTTTTCTTTTCTTTTCTTTTCTTTTCTTTTCTTTTCTTTTCTTTTCTTTTCTTTTCTTTTCTTTCTTTCTTTCTTCTCACTTTCCATTTGTCCTCCCACCATCCCAAGAGTTGCCCCTGTCTCCACAAACCTCTTACATATTCTCCCCACCAGGACTAGGAGCTTCATGGGGACAGAAACGTGGCTCCTTACACAAAGCCAACAGTCAAGTGGTTGATTAAACAAACAGACAAATGAGTGAAACGTGGTGTGTGTGTGCTCATGTTCCGTGTGTATGTTTTCGGGAAGGGGCAGGTTGTGTGGTAGGGTTTGTAGAGAGGGGAGGCATACAGTAAACATCTGTGTGGACAGTTTCCAAGTTATTGTTCATGTGGGTTTCTTAATCCTGGCGCACGTTCAGATCACCTGGGAAGTTAAAAAACACTGATGCCGGGGCTCCCTTCTAGAGCAATTAAGTCAGAATATCTAAGGCGGGATCCTGGGAAGAGAAATGACATATGACGAACTTTTATCTGAGGCAACTTTCTGCTTTTTTTCTATAAGGCTTTGTGGAGGCAAGTGTCTCCATAGTTTTAAGTTTTTCTCGAACATACATCATTTTTAAGTTAGTTCAGAAAGTTAGAGCATTATCATTTTAATGCTTTTGCTTGTTTTGGAGGATTTTCCATTTATTTGCCTTATTTTCGTTCCCCCTAAGCATATCTTGGGCACATGGTTTCATTTTGGAAATTCAAACATTTGCCTTAAGCTACATGCGAATTTCAAGGGCAACGAGTGAATTTTAAGTAGGTAAAAACCTCAAGAGAAAGAGCTGACATCTGAAACCAAAGCTGAGAAGTCCTTATTTATACAAGGTTGGCTCTCTGGCCAATTTAGAGAGAGAAGGGATAGTTTTGTTTACGCCCAAGGAACAAAGCAGCTTTGGTAGAAAGAACAGAGAATCCTTCCTAATAAAGCCTCTGTTTATTAATTCAGGAAGCAGCCATGGTAGTCAGATTTTTTGAATCAGTGTGTGAGCAAACGCATTACAAATGAAAGGGGTCTGGCATTCTGCTGCTTGGGCACCTCTGAGACTTTGGAAGAAAGAGACCCGAAAAGTCCCTGCGTGTCACCCGTGAAGACGTGTGCGCGAGCGTTGCTTCGCTGCAAAGGCCGATACAAGCATTGGGCTCCGAGTATCCTTCCCTCTTCATCATGTCCCTGCTCTTCCGTGGATGTTACCCAATGATGGTGTAGACCACAAAACTGGAGGTTGGAAAACCTGGGTGTCAGTATTGGCCCAGCTTTTGATTGACCACATGACCTGGAGGCCAATCACTTATCTCGCTTTGATGCTCTGTTGTCTCATTGGCTCAAAGGGAGTTAACTATAGATACTTATTCATCCTGGCTAATGGGGTTGCTACAAGCCTCAAATGGAATAACAGAAACCACTCTTGAGTTCTTCTATAAGCCCAATTAAAGAAACATTTAACCTAGGCCTTCCACATGTTTGATACTCATTAAACTTCCAGAACACAAGAAAATTATGACGTGCTCCTTGACTCTGTCCAACAATTCACCACTTGGAGAGGGCGACAGGTATACTGAAGAAAGTGTGACAGTGAAAAATGCTCTAAGAAAGACACCACTAAGGGGCTGGGGGACTTTAATGTGGAAGGGGCAGTGGCCTCTGATGGGATCCGAGGCAGCACAGGGAGGTATGGGAAAGGTTCCACAGGATTCCAGATACTTGAACTGAGTCCTGAAGGATCAGAATGTTTCAACTGGCAGAGGGCACTGGGGAAATACACAGATGAAGGAGATACGTAGAATGATCAAGGGGGTCCCAATGATCTGGAGCGATTGGTGTTTGGGATTGAAGTGAAGTCATAATAGGTAAGGCAGACTGAGGCATCAGGCTATCCAATGCCTTCAAAGATCATGCTCTACGCCTCGGATGATATTTTACAGCAAATAACAAGAATTGAAAGGTTGTGACAGGAGAATGCCATGATTGAGTCTTCATATACATGAACTATAATAATAGGAAGACAGCCTACTTTTTGTTTTCCTCTTTCCCTCATGATAATTGTGATTTTGACACTGTGTTCAGAAAGCCAGAGTAGCAACAGGGGGGCGAGATGGAAAGGTTTCCAGTGAAGACGAGGAGAGGAGGGCAGATGAGTGAGATTTTAGGAAAATGGTTTTAGAGAAAAAGATGTTTCAGGAAAGGCACCTGAGAATGTATACAATACTGAAGTCACCTCCTTTTCCACCCAGACGCTGGACGCTCGATTCTGGTTCTTATATGGGGAATTCCAAGTTTTCTCAATTCTCTAATGGGGGGTAGAGAGCAAGGCCCAGGGAGTCTGATACACAGACTTCTCTGCCTTAGAGTCTCTTCCCACCATATGAAGTCAGAGAGATAAGGCTGATCCTTTTAACCCACTTTTATACACTAAGGCTGCCATTTTGAATGGATTGTAATTTGAAGTAAAAGGGGAGTGGGAGGCCAGTTATAAGTGACTTCTTCCAACTACTCACAAGACAAAGCCTTAGTAATGTGTTCAAATATTAGGATGCTACACCATCTGTCTTTAAAAATAACGATCAGTGGACCATATTGGATGTCAAGTTTGAGAAAACTTAATGAAGAAAAATTAAAGCCCCTATTCAAACTTCCTAGGCTAATTAAAAATTTTCTTTAATTTTTCTTTATTTTTGAGGGGGGGGGGAGAGAGAGAGAGAGCAAGGGAGGGACACAGAGAGAGGGACGCACAGAATCCAAAGCAGACTCTAGCCTCTGAGGTGTCAGCACAGAGCCCAACACTGGGCTCAAACTCATGAATGCTGAGATCATGACCTGAGCCAAAGTCGGAAGTTTAACTGACTGAGCCACCCAGGCGCCCCGCTCCACCCTCCCCCCCACCTGCTAAATTTTTAAAGAAGCCTAGCAAATCATCTCCAAATAGCGTTTCTAAATTCGAAAAATAAAAGTGGTCTGAATTATTACAATTTTTGGCTATTAGGTTTAATATTCAAAAAAGTCATAAGGTTGACTATACATCTATACATGTCTTACATGCTTCTTCTGTGGAACTTTCAAATCCCTTAATTAGATATTTACACCCACTTTGTAGAGATAGGTAATAGTAGAAAGCAGATTGGGCTGCAAATTAGGAATCTGCATTCTAAACTTGATTCTGCAGCTAATCTATTAGATGATCATGGGAAAAATCACATAACTGCTAATGAAGACATTAAACTGGGTAACTCCAAATTTACTTGAAATTTTAACCTCTTATAACCTCTGACATGGATGCCACACATTAGAAATTCTACAGACTCTTAGCTATACAGAACTGAACTGATTGTTACCAGGGGGGTGAGATGGGGAGGTGGGTGGGGGGGACGGATTACACAGGTGATGGGGATTAAGGAGGGCACTTGTTGTGATGTGCTGTATGGAAGGTGCTGAATCACTGAATCGTGCACCTGAAACTCATATTACACTGTATATTGACTAACTGGAATTTAAATAAAAACTGAAAAAAAAGAAATTCTATCACTTGAGATTCATTCACTTTATTTCTCCATCAATGTGATAATATAGTTATTGTATCATATAATCTACATTAAAATGCCTTATTTTGACTCCTCTGCTGACAATGATACTGGGGCAGGCAGGACGGCATTGTTCAATGGAGGGCTTTCTTCCGGTTCCTGCTTTATCTCTGTTTATCCCAATTTTTAAAAATATTTCTTTTTTTTTTGATTCCCCGACCATAGTGAATGGTTTTGTCCCATTGCTGGATAATCTTTGATGATTTGTTTCCCCATGAAAGACTTCTCTAGTTTTCTGGCTGGCAGGAGCATAGATGGGAGAGGTAATTTGTATGGCTGCTGGTTTTCCAGAAGTAAAGGAGACCTAAGCAGACTTCCACTGGATCTTCTCATTTTCAGCTGGCACTAGTGTCCTTAAGATGTGGGTCTCCCTGTTCAGGTTCTTCAAGTTTTAACCATCCCTTCTTTGGAGGGAAAGCTTAGTTGCTTGGTTGTATGAGAACAGGAAGATACCGGGCACCTGACATGCTGACCTTCAACTTGCCTTTGTTCAGCTTCTGTCCATGCTCTGTCTCCAAACTGCCTGGTATCCCATGTCTGGAGCCTTCAGGCTAGAAGGCCAATGGATGATTTTTTTTGTAAGCCCTTCTGTGGGGCTCTTGCTGCCATAGTTCTCTCTGTCTTGCTAAATCAATGTCTCTTCTACATCAGCTTTCCATCTTCCTAAAATGAATTGAAATCATACATCTGCTTTATTCTGTCCTTGTGTGTTTATGGTTTTTGTTTCTTCATTCTTTTAGTATCATTTTAATGGAGGCTGCCAAGGGAAGAAACTTAAACAGATGTAGGCAATCCATTATCTTTAAAGAATTTCTCTGTGTACGTACACACACACACACACACACACACACACACACCATCAAATATGATATTATGCAATCTGATATAATTAATGGAGAGATTATGGTTAAAACAAACTGGACATGTTAAGGTTACATTCTAATTTTTATTTAAAAAAAATTTTTTTTTTCAACATTTATTTATTTTTGGGACAGAGAGAGACAGAGCATGAATGGGGGAGGGGCAGAAAGAGAGGGAGACACAGAATCGGAAACAGGCTCCAGGCTCTGAGCCATCAGCCCAGAGCCCGATGCGGGGCTCGAACTCACGGACCGCGAGATCGTGACCTGGCTGAAGTCGGACGCTTAACCGACTGCACCACCCAGGCACCCCTACATTCTAATTTTTAAAACGCACATGTAGGTTTTAAAATCTAGCAGACTGTAACATTCTGGGAAATAGACATCCAGGATGATTTTATCTTGCTCAGAACCTTAGTGGTGCAACTGTCCTTCTGGAGGCTGCGGGTAGAGTTGGAAGAAAGCCTGAGGGAAACATCTTCCATCTCAGCTATGGAAAATTCCTTATTTTATCCTATTATTTAATCATTGTAGACTTAGAAATAACTTTAAAGTCTTTTAGCAAGGAGACAGAAGAGGAAGGAGGCTGGCAGGCAAGCAGATACACACATGAAGGCCACTTAGCTTGCAGTCCTTCTGGACTGCATCGGGAGCTTGGTCAATGGGAGGGACACTCAGCGCTGGGATTCAGTAGTCCCTTGTTGCACAGACCTTGGCTGGAGTTTGACACTGGGCTACCACGTGCCTGCCATGCACTCGGGGACTAAAACAGAGCAAAATAACAGACAGGAGCCAAGGTCCAAATGTTTGGACGGGCAATATGGGATCTCATTAAAGACGATTAGAGATGGTTAAAGAGGTCATCGGCATGGGAAGTCCTTAAACTGGCAGGCAAGCCCCATATCAGTGGGTGGAGAGAACGGCCGCTCAGTGGTCCTCTCTCCTGCTCTGTGCTCAAGTGCTGCTGCTCCTGTGGGTTGGCTGATGATAAGAAGGAAAGAGAGGGTGCAGGACACTTGTTTTTGGAGATGTTCTGCAAGTCAGGTGTCACGTTGGGACCCAGCATGTGTCTCCTGAGTATTTCCCTTGAGGTGTCACTTCTCTAATCTTTGTTTGGCTGGCTCTTCTGCATTTCCTCTGACCTTGAGAGATCTGAGCAGAGCTGCTGAGAATTCTCCAGGCACCTCTCACTTGGTCTCCTGCACAAGAGCTTCCTCTGGCTGGCTTCCGCCCTCCGTCTCACGCCGACCTCAGATGCTGACGCTGTGATGTCAAGCTTCATGCAGGGCCCAGAGGGTCTGTCTGGGGCACCACTGAGGCCTGCTGGTTCATTATTTTCTCAAAACGTTAGCTTCCCAGTAGCTTCTGCGGCCATCACTAAGATCTTTCAGTAAGACTTAGATGGACTGCCAATGTCATTCCAGAACTTCTTTGCCAGGTAGATCTTCCCCAGCGCCCAAGCCCCTCCTTAGCATTAAGTTGGATGCTTAGGGAGGAACATTAATTCTTTTGGACCACCAGGGAAACATCTAGGGCATGCTGCTGCAGTAACGCAGTCAACGTAGACAGATGGGAGGCGATTTGTCGGCTTGCAACAATAAAGCTGGCAATGTTACCCTGGAGACCTGAAAGTGTTGAATGATCTTCCCTAAGTAGCTAACTTAGTTCTGGGGGTGGGGGTGGGGGGACGTAGCCTTAGGGAATGCGGGTTTATTGTGATATTAGAAAGAAACAATTAATGCCCTCTCTGCCTGAGTCTCCTCCTGAGTAAATCAAGGGTAAAATACCGCCCTTTACCTTGGAGAGACGGAGTATAGCCAGAGAAAACAACAGAGGAGCGCCATGACACCCAACACACAGAAATGCATTTGTCCATCCAGCAGTCTCTCCCCGCGGTAGCCTGTGAGGCTGTCGCACTGGCCGCCACCACTGACCCTGGGCGAAGCACACGGCCGTTTCTGCTTTTAGCCAGTGCTCTTAATACTTCTCTTTAGCATTATTCAATACCTTTCCTGATTCTCCTAAATACTAAAGAAAAGGCATAAGTATATGTAAGGTACAGGGACTCATGACTCAGTGAACAGCTGCATATCTAATTTTAGGAAAAAGAACTTCATCATTACCTCAGAAGCCTCCTCAGCTTGACTACGTTTTATAGACAGGCCTCTTCTTGGCTCGGCCCCCGACCTCTTTTTTCTTAAAGATACGTCTTCTCCTTCCGCAGCCTCCATTAAAATGATAGTAAAAGAATAATAATGAAACTACTACTAACCTCTGTATACCCACAAAGAGGAAATAAACACTTGGAAAGACAAAAGCCACAACCCAGGAATGTCTTTCTCAAGGACCCGGGAACCATTTCTTTGCAATGTAACCCTCAAGAAAGACAGGGCCCCCTACCTCCCAGTCTGGGTCAGGGGGCCAAACAGCAAACTGATGGGCTAATCACACTGACCTCAGGTACTCCTGTGCATTTTCACCGCTTCACCCCGGTGATTACAGACTCTCCAGCCTTTGGGTCAATGAAGTTGAGTTCACCCTCTCTCTCTGATTCCAACAATCTCGACTCTATTGCAATAGTCTTCACTAAAAGCTTGCCATTTAAAAAAATTTTTTTTTTCAACGCTTATTTATTTTTGGGACAGAGAGAGACAGAGCATGAATGGGGGAGGGGCAGAAAGAGAGGGAGACACAGAATCGGAAACAGGCTCCAGGCTCTGAGCCATCAGCCCAGAGCCCGATGCGGGGCTCGAACTCACGGACCGCGAGATCGTGACCTGGCTGAAGTTGGACGCTTAACCGACTGCGCCACCCAGGCGCCCCAAGCTTGCCATTTTTAAAAAAAAAAATTTTAACGTTTATTTATTTTTCAGACAGAGAGAGACAGAGCATGAACGGGGGAGGGTCAGAGAGAGGGAGACACAGAATCTGAAACAGGCTCCAGGCTCTGAGCTGTCAGCACAGAGCCTGACGCGGGGCTCGAACTCATGGACCATGAGATCATGACCTGAGCCGAAGTCGGCCGCTTAACCGACTGAGCCACCCAGGCGCCCCAAAAGGTTGCCATTTTTAATGAGCATCTGGTATAATTTTTCTTTTACACCATGTGCCCCAACCTGATCCCACCCCCTTCCACCTGATGCAGATGAAACTACTCCCCTGGATTTGGGGTTCATTAGCCCTTCGATCTTCTTGAGACTTGATCACATGTAGCCTTAAACCATTTGGTTGTTTAGTTTGCGTGCGTGTGTGTGTGTGTTGGAACTTCATATAAATGAAATTGCACTGTATATTTCACATAAATTACAAGAATAAGCTTTACCATCTGCTGAAAAAGAGTTGGGTAAAGAAAATTGTTATCAAAGTAATCACGTTTTCCATAATTCTACAAATAAAAGAATGGGCCAAGAGCCAGAAAAACTAAAAATATTTTTAAAAACCCACTTAGATTCCTAATCCTGTAAATCTCACGGTAATTATACTTTGTTTAAGCATATATTATTTCTTGACATTGGATTTTTGCATCATGTATATTCAGTAGTCCCCACTGGTAGACAACCACAACTATCAAAGATAATCAAGCTTTTCTTTAATTTGATATTTTAAGGGAAAAAAATAGTGACATGTTCAGCAAAGGAACAATTCCCCTTCCTTTTAATTAGATTCTAATATTTTCCCAATGTAGCAATGCAATATGCATGATGATTACGAGACTCTAATTGCAATTCTAGGTTCTGATTTCACTGAGGCCCCACTCTGTCAAATCTTTGTTGATGCCACAGCATAATTCAAATTAGAGACGTCTAAAGAGGATTAAGAAAAACTCCAGAAGGACCAGCAGGACTCATTCATTGGGCTACGGTCCAGCCACTGGGAAGCAACACAGGCAAACTCCAAGCCCTGGACCAGTCCCTGAAAGGTACTGTTTCCCCCCCGCACAGTCACACGGGTTAGCCGGTAGTTAGGGGCCATTCACCAGGTGTCTGTCCTACGAGGATCTGAGGATTGCCAATCAGAAAGTATTATGAGATTAAGAGAACATCCATTCTGGGATGCAAAAATAATTCCAAGCGCTCAGAACTTCTCTCTTCCTCCCGAACACAGTTCTGCCAGAATAAAACAGCACAGCAAATATTCCTTGGGGATTGTATGCAGATAATTGGTCTTATTTTCAGTGTTTGGTCATTAGGACAGCTTCTCAATGTCTATCACCAAGCAGTTGGATAGTCTTCATGGCACTGCTCAAAAATTTATTCTATAAACGTGACTGGGAATAAAATATGACCGTGCATTCTTTGAAATTACAGTCCGCTTAGGTATTACATTTGCATATTTAAACTTGTAATTAAGATAAAGTTTAGATGCCGCACTGATATTGATGGAAGCCATCAACTGTAGAGTGGGAACAGTGTCTCCACTGACCCCAAAGCGTTTTTAGAGTGTGTATGTAGACAGAATACTGTTATATATTTTCGCTTTAGCAGTCATGTAACTGTTCTCTCTAGCTGCTCAAAACAATAATTTTTTTTTTTTTGCAACTTCCTTCATATCTCCAGAGTGTCCCAGCTGGAAGCCAAAGCCATATATTTTCGGCAAGTGTAACAAGAGAGATTCATACCTATTGTTGAGGGCAATTAGCAAACTCTGCCAAGGAAAAAAAATCCCATATTTTCTGCAGCATAATGCCTCTAAGACTAATTAGAATATTCCTTATTAAGGCTGGCTTTTCTAGCTGCTTGGTGAAATTTATAACCGACATGAAGTGCAGAACTTCGGAGTTGTACATGTTGTTTACTTTGCTGAGCTCATCATTACCTGACTAGAATAATCAAAGGAGAAAATTTATGAATGCAGCAAATAGAATGATAAAAACCCACTCAAATTAACATCTCCTAAAAGAGTAAGTGTGCAGCCCCAAAGAAAACCCAAATGTCCCTGGGGGAGCACAATCCTTGTCAATGGCTACCTGTGTAGAGAGTGTCACTGAGGTTGGCAGAGTGTGGAAGGCAACTTCTGTGATTAATGGAATATCTGCCATTCTGAGTTCAGCAAAGTCGAGAGCTCTGGAGGCTAAAAGGGCCCAAGCTGAGTGTTTCAGCTACATCAGGAATAATTTTCAAATTCTGTCAGGCCATTAATCCTGTTAAGACCATGCGACCCTTTCTTCTATTTTCATATGGTGCACGTGTAACCAAAATGAACATCCGTTATCTACAAAGGGAAATGATACGATTAGACCGATGTTTCCCAAACTGTCTTGATGATATGATTAACCGGAATGTCTGTTAAAAATATAGACTCTCAGGGTCCCTGGGTGGCTCAGTCAGTTAAGCGTCTGACTCTTGGTTTCTCTCAGGTCATGAACTCACGGTCCGTGAGATGCAGCCTTGAGTCAGGCTCGGCACCTGTCAGCACAGAGGCTGCTTGGGATTCTCTCTCTCTCCTTCTCTCTCTGCCCCTCCCCTGCTCACTCTCTGTCTCTCTCTCAAAATATATAAGTAAACTTGAAAATTTTTTAAAATACAGATTCTCTGGTCTCTCATGAGGTTCTGATTCAATAGTCTGATTCAAAGACTAAGACTCCATGTTTATCAGTGGGCTCTTGGCCCATTCTTTCATTTGGAGGATTCTGGAAAACGTGATTACTTTGATAACAGTTGATATAAGCAAGTGTTCTTATTAGCTAAATAGGAAAATAAAGAAACAGTTGACACCCATAATCTCTTCCAGTTATAACATTCCACAAATCCATCATCGTTGTCCACACCAGATGTACCCTTAGTAAGAGGGAAATCTTTTCCTGGCTGGTAAACAGATTACAACTAAACTAAAGAAGTAAAGAAAAAAAAGAAAAAGAAAAATCGGTAGACTAGATTTGAGAGAAAAAGGATTCAGAAAAAAAAAAAAAAACCAACAACAACGAGATAGCTGGGGAAGACTGAAAGTGCTACATAGATTCTACTGGCTAAACTTTTCACCCGGTTACCATGGCAACCTCCTCATATGCTGTAATGTAGAGAAAATTAGATATTAACCTGGATGGGCCTTTGCAGAAAGAGAGATCTTTCAGACGGTGCTGATTCGGCTGTTCTGCGGACCACGCTCCTAACGTTCTCATCAGTTCTTCTAGCGGACCTTGGTAAGATCTGAAATCTCTTTTCTCCCACAGAGATGCGCGGAAACCCAGAGAGAATATTTAGGGCTGCGGTGAGGTTTGTTAGCCCAAAGCCCATTGAGTCAATAGCTGCCCTACACTTTGCATCAAAGCCCTCATTAATATGTGCAGAAGCTCAAGGAACAGAGGGTGCTGTCCCAGCTCAGACGCTGTGTGTTGACATCAACAAGGGGGGAGAGGGTTGTGGTCAGTTTCAAATAGCTCTACAGCGATTTCGTTTTGACGCGTTTTGCTCTCGGGAAGCCCCAGGTACTGATGCGTCGAGTCATTGCTTCCGCAAGTGAAGTCTCGCTGGCCTGTGGCATCACGGTGAGGGTTCTGGCTTTTATCGCAATGTGGCAGTCCGACACTGTCGTCTGACAGGGTGCTAGAGCTGTGAGAGTCCCCAGGAGAGTCAGAAGGTGCTGGAGGGCATCCGGTCCGCACGCTCTTGGGTTTGAAAACAGGAGAAATCTCTAACGCGGAGGATGTAACTAACTTTCCCCAGGTGGGGAGACGAGCAGGGGTAAGACGAGAGCCCAGAGTCGGTGGCCATTCCACTACTCCAGCCGCGGCTCACTTTACTCTCTCCACGCAGACTGGTTTTCCTACATTGGAAACATTTTTCTCTGTTTTATGGGCTGAGCCACCATTTCCCAGAAGGCGGTGGCTGAGCCTGCCTGTCTTTGTGCTGAGGGACAGGCACTTGGGGCTCTGCCCCTGCCTCACCTCCCCCTCCCCAGGCGAGAGTCCTACACGTTCCGTGGCAAAGCAGAGGCCTGTTGTGACTCTAGGAAGGAGGCCATCACATACCGACCTACTAGCGGTATTCGACTCTGTCCTACAGCCGCAAGGTGCATTTTGATGTAATTTCCAAGAGGGTTGGCTTTCAAACATTTCTTTATGAAAAAGATGCTGCTGTTTTTCTCTCGTTGCGAGTAATTATAAACCCGCATTCATTGGAATTAAAATAATACAGAATGGATTTTTTTTGGAGGGTTTACCCACACTTTAATTACAATGATGAGGATATCAAACGACTGCAGAGAATGACAAGGAAGTAAGTGTAAAAAAGATAACAGAGATTAAGTAGTCTAGAAAGAGCAGAGGTTGGTAAGAGGAACCCAGGGTTGTTGTACTATGGTGGCAGAAAGTGTTTGCCACCTCCTTGGGTTGCCTCAAATATATGAGGCTGAGCCCCTGGAGCTTGGGGAAAGGAGAAGGCACTAGAATGAGTCCTAAGAGCAGGGTTTGATGGCGGGGCCCAAGGAAAGAGAGGTCGCCTGTGAAGAATGTCTTTACCATCAAGGACGATAAACTTTAATATCCTACGTGCTATTTACTGATTCTCAGCTTTAGTAATAACCTATAACCTGTTAGAAGTATACGAGTTGGATTATAGTATATTCAGGGCCAGGTAACGTAGAAAAAAGCCAATCCTTACAGGCATGAGGGTGACAAGTTCAGCAGCGAGTGTTAAAAAGCTGGGAATAAGAGGGAGAGTGGACCCCTACGAGAATATATCTACTCTCCACACACTCCCAGGAATCACTGATAATACTGAGAACAAGCTGTATTTCCTACTATAATGTGTCATGCAGGATTGTGGTCCTTTATTTACATGTTAATTGAACGGGTGGCCTCCAAGGCTAGAAAATTTAGAGACACTACGGTTCCAGCATCGTGCAAAAGGTTCTTTTATGACTAGAGGTCATAAACCACACCTTGTTTTCGCCGATCTGAGCTG
Source organism: Felis catus (assembly GCF_018350175.1). NCBI lineage: Eukaryota > Metazoa > Chordata > Mammalia > Carnivora > Felidae > Felis > Felis catus. The sequence goes on along the minus strand of NC_058369.1, from coordinate 161,109,200 downwards.
GGAGATAAGGGAGAAGAATAATAGATGAAGAAACAGGCCTGGCTGGTATGGAAGTCACAGCTTCCAAATAAACAGGTTTATCTGTGAGGCCGAGCTCTAACTATCCTTGATATCTGGAATTTTCCATTCTACATCCAGTTAGCTCTCCAAGGGTCAATTCTCAGGGAATAAAGAAGTAATTTCTTACGTTTTAAAGGCTTGTGTACAGGTTGATTATATAGGGTGGTCCATAAGTGGAAGAATTACGGAATAGACTATTTGGCAAGTTGCACTCTCAAGGCCACAGATTAAAAAGGCAGCATTTTCTACATCTGGGTGTTGTCATCTTCAGGACCATGTCCACTGCAGGTACTCCTTTATGTTAATAAGACCTTAGACTTTGTTATAAAAACATCTCACTGAAGTCATGGTCTTTCCTTGCTTCACTACAGGTGCAATTTCAATGTCTGATGAGTTTCCTATTGGGGAAGAACATTCATAAAATTCCAGAAGGCAGAGCATCTGGAATTTCCAACTCAAAATTTAAATTGTGAATATACACGAAAGAGGGAGAACTTACAGGAGGCTGGTGTTAAAAGATCGATGAACAAATTTTCAAGGAAGCCCCTTGGCCATTAAACCACCTCCAAGTCTACCTAGTGGTTTCATCTGTCACAGATCAGAAAACAGAACCTCTAACTAAGCTGGTAGCTACTGACTCCACTAAGACATCTCACCCCAGAAAGATGGTAGAGTTGTGTGTGAATTTCACAGCACAAAATAAGATGTTCTTGATGCCTTGTCTTCTCCCACCTTGGACACCTGGGAACCCGTGTTACCTAGAAGGTCACTGGACATGTCTTCCCAAATTCAGGCAAACATCTTCTTATCAGACAAGAAGAAATACTCAAGGGGAAATAAGTAAAAAGAAACACAGAGATTCATCATAACAGCACAACAGATGAATATTTAAACTAATTTAAGTATGACCAATGAGCTGCAAAAACTGTATCATTAATCACTCTGGCACACAGAAGCGTGTTTTCTGGGCTAAAAATTATGCCATTAAAATTCAGTAAAACTCAGTCACAGTGCATCTCTCTCTACTGATTGGGGTTAATGTTGATGATTCCCAAGTTCATGATGTATTTTCCGCATTCTGCGAGAAACTCTTGTCTCCGCTCTTCATCTTTGGGTAGGGAAATGGAGATGTGGGGGGATGGGTAATTTCGAGGCATTGTGGAGCAAAGATGTCATTGGGACAACTTGTCTCAACCTTCTAACATCCTTATAGCAGTGAGGATGGTGGTGGCGGGGACGGGATGTGACACGCGAAGCCTGAGCAAGTGGCTGGACACAACAGTCTTGGTCTATGACTGCCTGTGGGGAACTCAGTGCCACTGCCTACACAGTGCCCGGTGTCCCACTTCAGTGGAATCTATTTTAGGTTCACATTTCAAGCATGAAGAAGCTCTCCTGACAACAGGGATTTCCAGGCTCTGTTCCCATCATTGCTTCCATCACACTGATGAGCTGGCAAGAGAGTGTGGTTGACAGTGATGGTCTCTGGTCAGGGAGATGAGATCATAAGGCAACCACTCTCAGAGTTCAGAGATAACATGGGGCACACCAACAGGGCCACGTGTTCCCACAGCCACAGTCTCTGAGGCAGAAGCAATGCTGGACATCCCTTGAGGATTCTTGGATATAACATACAGTCAATGAAACATCATTATTATTTAGAACATGTGCTCCATCAGTTACAAACAAAAAAACTCCTCCGTTGTTGTCACGAAGCCCTGATTTAAAGAACCCTCATGACGCGTTTATAAGTAATACTTGGATTGGGTTGGGGCAGAGGTACTTGAAGCAGGAAGGGCAGAGAGCATCCAGGACAATGTTCAGGAACGGGAAAGGCAGGGGAGAAGGGAAGTGAGGGAAGGCATTCAAAGCCCTAGGGAGCAGCCACAGTGTTCTTTGTCTTCGAACCAACCTTTCCCACCCACAAAGGAGGTGAAGGCAGTGAAGTGCCTCATGCGACAACAGAATAGGGAGAAAACTAGAGCAGAATGTAGTATGATGCCCTTCCTCACCCCCGTCCTCCGGGCCTAACTCTGCAGAGCTTCGGGGTCATTGCCTGGGTCTCTGGGGGCGGGGGCAGTGCCCTCACTTCCCAGGTCTGAGCCAGGTGCCTTCTCTGTGAGCCGCCATGGTCCTGCACCATGGGCACTGGGCTGTTCCCTTGTCTGTATTCCCTACTTCAGCCCTGAAAAATGCTCACAGTGACTTCTCAGATCACCATTGTGTCCCCAGGACCAGCTCACTTGCTGGCCCCCCGGGATGCTCAATGATGTTTGTACATTTGAACAAAAAAGGAGGTCCTCAATTTTGCAAGACGGGTGCTTCCTCCATCACTGGACTCCCAGCAACCCTTCTCATCTTTCAGGACTCAGGGTTGGGGGCACCGCTTCTAGAAAGCCCTCCCTGATGGGTGCCATGGTCCACTTGGGGTACACTGTATTGATGTCCAGCATGGCAACAGTTCACAATATATTTCACTTACTTATTTACAACAATGTCTGTTCCTGCTAAACCCATTGGGGGGGGGGGGCAGAGAGCATGTCTCATTCTTTTATGTCCCTAACACCCAGCTTAAGCTGACTTGCTGGTGCATAAGAGATGTTTCATGTGTATTTGATGAATTGCATCGAGTTGACTCAGTGGGAGACCAAGTCCAAAAAAAAAAAAAAAAAAAATAAAAAGCCACCTTGCCCTGATTCTGAAACTGCTTGCCCGGCTGTCTTGGCACTATTCCCTTTTTGGCTTTATTGTTATACATTCGACAGTCAATGGTCTACAGAAAACAGAGAAATAAAACAGGTGCTCTTTGAAGGTGCAATGCATTTCCTGCTTCACATGGGTGCAAACTGGAGAAGAAGACACACGTGAAATTATTCGAAAACCGATTTGGTGATTGACAGTCTCAGTGCAGATTGGCACCTGCTCCCAGGAGCTGCCTGAGATTTACCCCATCCGAGTATCTGACCTTTTCAGTTTTTCTTTAATTATGGCAGAATTCGGTCCTGCTGGGCTTCTTTTTCACGCTCACCTCAGGAGACAAATACATTGTGTGTTTCAACAAAGTAGTTTGAAGAAAGGTAATTAAAGGTGTTTATTGTAAAAAAGAAGAATATAGTTGCTTTAGCTTAAGCCAGAATCTGTGGTTTTAAGGCAGATAATAAATATATCAAAAGAAAAAAAATACTGTTTTCCTCCAGCGGTGGGGTATACTATCGTAAAACTCCTGCTTTAATCACTTAGTCCTTCCAACGTAATGAGCAATGAATGAATAAAAATAACTCAATGTCTTTAACTAGAGTATTTCTCGGCTGAAAGGAGTATGAATTCTCCGGCAAAGAGAATTTAAGGCAAAGAGAATTTATCATTAGTGTGAGACTCAGATAGGAAAAAAACCAAAAGTTCAGTCATTTACTTCACAAATCATAACCTGAACTTTCCTCCCCTCTTTCATATGTTCTGGGGAAGATATGCCTGCCTAGACTGACTATATCGTAAAGAAATGTAGTTAGTCTGAGACTAGCGATAAGAGTAGGATGAATTGCTATTGCTTTTTGTTTTGTTTTGGTTAAGAAAATGTGAATGGCAGGTCACAGTCCTGAGTGCGTGCAGGATGCAGAACTTTCTTTCCATTAGTTTAGCACGAAGCTTAAAAAAAGAACCCAAGGAGCCCCTGCCTTCAAGGAGTTGTTGTATCCAGTGTGGAAAACAGACAGACAAACTACTAACTAGAATGTAAGTCTCAATCACAGGGCAGCTAAGGGTGAAGCGATACCCTTTGGCTTTTTGTTGTTTGGAGAAGTCCATCAAGAATACTCAGAAAGAGGTAGATCAAAATTAGGCGGCGAAGAATCAGTGACATTTCAGTAGTCAAGAAGAGGAAGTAACAACATCCCACACTCACAAATGGGAAGGATACTGGATGGTCCGAGTCCAGGGTCCCTGAAAATCGAGAATTCCTAGTGTGGTGCTGGAAGATGCATTCTGAGGAAACTAGAAGGAGGCCAGGGGGGATCTGGGGCCACGTCAAGGAGGACTATGGGTGCCGTGCTGAAGAAAAGGCCTCTGCGATTTTTTGGCAAATTATGTTCACTCCAATAAAAAGTTAATACGTGCACCGACATGCTACATCCAGAAACAATCACAGCCCAACTGTGTTGCAGATGGCACCAGGCTGGAGGGAAGGCAAGGAGGATGGCCAAGCAAGGAACAGATACTTGGCACCCAAGACAATGCCAAAGATTTCAAATAGTGATTTCACAAAACCCTAAGGTTGCAGAGACTTTGGGTTTAGGGCAAGAAGACCAGTGACTGGTCTTCACATTCCTGGGAGACCTGGACCAATTTAGAGGAAAAGGACCCTGGACCTATGTTCCCCAACAACTTTTCAGTTCAGGAAAACAAGCCAAACATACAAACGCTTTGTGCGATGCAAGCCTGGCTTCGGACAGCACCTGATGTTGTTCTGTAGTGAGAGTCAAGCTCTCTCTACCGCATAGATGAAAGTAGCCGTCACACATTTGTGTGACAAAGGTCTGGGTTGGGAACCATCGTGGAGGATGCTCCTGGATCCCGGCAGTCACTGGTCTTGGTCATTTTGTGTACTGAGTAACAAGATGTCCCAACTCTCCTCTTCCCCCGCAGCTTGAACGCTCAATGGAGTCTCAACTACAACGTCAATTCCTCAAACCCTCACATTTTCTCTTTGCTCCTTGTTCCATACGATTCTAGCTCCTTGTGTGACTCTTTTCCCCTTAGTTGCTAGTACTTGGTTCTTGAATATGTTTTGGAAAATTCAACCAGCAACATGCTTATATTTACTGTCATCCTTTAGAAATGAATTTTCCGCCCCCTAGCGCAGATAATCACTCGATTCTATCTTGCAACCATAAATATCACAAATAAATACACGGACATTAAGAAATTATGGGAACTTGACCATTACTATCATCAGCCCATATTTACAGAGCCCTCATAAACTACCTGGTACCAACGGCTCAATAAATCAATAGTTAGCCGCAGTTGCAATTAGACCTTGGGTCTCTTGTAGATATTCATAAAGCCTCCGAGATTAGATGTGAGATTGGTGTCAGAGATTGCAGGTACCAGTCATGTAATTTTTCACATGATGAAACACACAGGTTCTGGGGAGCATCAAGAGCTTGTAGGATGCTCTGAGAGAGTTCGTGGGATCTGTGTGCATCGGCGGATGCTTTCCTCCATCTTTCCAGGGAATTTTAACAGGAAGCATTTGTGTCCTATGAAATCTTGCACAGGAAGATGAAAAACGTCAATCACTGCCTTTCACCACAACAAAAAAGCCTGAGCGTTAGAACTGTGCGTACTCAACCGTATTTTGACCAGGCATTCTATTACCTGTTCTGAAGCAACATTTTTCACAAGGAGCATGTCTGTTGGGAAGGGGGCTAAGTGGACGATCACTATGTCATTCACCAGAATACACTCTACTTACTGTCAGTTTCCAAATCAGCCTAAAACACACGGGCCTTCCTTATTAACCTCTATGGCAGGAGGCCTTGGCAATGCTCTTCTGACTGAGTAGTGTTGCAATGGTTTTCGAATCTCAACCAGTGCAGATCAACTACTTAACTACGTTACTAGTTAGAGACTAGTTACGTTCTAGTTGAAATTCTAAAACTAGAACACGTGTGCAGAACAGATTCTAGTCGTTTGACAGTTTGCAGAACCAACCTGACATTCCATTTTAATTCATATTATTAATATTCTTTTACTATTATCTCTTTAGGTGCTATCAATTTTTGTCGTAAGCGGCCTTTTTATATAATAGAAGTGAAAACATTTCCACAACTCCAAGAATTTTTATTACCTCCATTATATCTGCTTCAATTTGAATTATTTGCTAAAATGGAGTTTCTTTGTTTATCAAATGAACTGTGATAACAGCAATTAGTTTCATAACATGCTGATAGATTTGGGAAAGGATTTCATTGTTCAGGGAAAATGTTCATTTTCCTTTCGTACGTTTCTGGGACCAAGTCGGGCAACCTTAGGCAGATGAGAAGCATAGACAGTGGGTTTGAGGCAGGACCTCTGCTGCATGAACATTGTCAGTGTAATTTATTCTGACCATCTATCAAGGGATCTCGTGTTTGGTGTCTCGGCATCATTACAAAGCATGAGAGATGAATTGGGTTTGAAGAAATATCCTCCCTGGATATTTCTCTTCAAATCCAGAAACGAGTAAGACTTCTCTGAGACTTTTGGAAAGGGAGATACACTATCCTCATCCATTTAGTCAAGAAAGCTGAGTAACTGGGCAGATCTGTTGAAGAAAGGGAAGGAGTGGTATTTCAGAAAAACTTGGAAGCTTCCTTCTTCTTGGAAGTTTCCCTTGTAAATGCCATAACTCAGCACTTATGATTAGTTAAAAATCTGTGGGATTAGGGAAAAGATACCTTCCTACCTGGCACCCAGAAATTTCCCTACTACAAATACATCAACATGTTAGCTCGGTACTATGATGAGGATGGGAACTTTTTCCTTCTTACACGTCTCTGGGTCTGCCAAAATTCTTACAATGAGCATACATGACTTTTATCATCTGAAAACCAGATATTCCCTTTAAGCAAGCAGTTTCTCTCGTGAAGCCTTATGGCTCCGCCTCTCTTCAACTGCTTTTCAGACGTGCACAGTTCGATGAGAGCACTCGCTACTAAAGACGCATCACATACACAAGGTGGCTTCACGGAGGCCCCTGAGTGACTGTGGAGTCGACAGATGGCAACGGGTGGCCACTGAGGTGGGTGGCACCCTCAGGAAGGCCATGCCGAAGTCAACAGAATAATTCAAACATCACAAATCTGGCTCCAGGGTTGGCACAAGGGGACCCGTGTGTCATGGCCAGCACCATCTCTGGCGGAGGTCAGGGGTCCACAGTATAATCAGACCCTTGCTTAGGTGGAGACAGGCCCCCCCGCCCCTGGTTTCTCTGTAGATGACACGAAGGTACACTGGTAGTTCCAAGAGACTGGACCTCTTAATTCCCAACTGGTGCCCGAATCACAGATGCATGTGTGTGCTTTTTACATTTGGAGAAAAAAGTAAAGAGAACACGTACAGCTCAGTCACAGGGCTTGTCAATTTCCTTGGCTTCAAAAAAAACTGTCTAGTCAATGTGGTTGTAAGGGAAAATTGAAATCGGAAGCAGATGGGCCCTTTCATTAGGCTCTGACACCATGTTTTTGGATAAAGTGAGTTGGTGGATTGGAAAAGATTAGGGTTTGAGATCCTAAATACTGAAAATATGTACCCTAATCCATCAAATCTACAAAACAGTGTTGAAATCTCCCACCTGGAAACTTTCATTTTGAAAGCTGCTTATTAATCTCTGTGGATTCTAAATAGGAATCCTGAAAAAAAAAAAAACCAAACAAACCGACTTTCTTGCCAGCATCAAGGCAAAATAATGTGCAGAAATATCTGTCTGTGAATTGAAACACCCATCTCAGGATGAAAGAGGCATGTGCTTGGACCCGGGGATGTTTGAGGGAAAGTTGGAAACGGGGTTCTGATGTTTTCAGGTCACTTAGCATGTTGGCTGCAAAATTAAGTGATGCTAGGGGTGCCTGGGTGGCTCAGTCGGTTGAGCGTCCAACTTCGGCTCAGGTCATGATCTCACAGCTCGTGAGTTTGAGCCCCGCACCAGGCTCTGTGCTGATGGCTCAGAGCCTGGAGCCTGCTTTGGATTCTGTGTCTCCCTCTCTCTCTGCCCCTAACCCACTCGCATCCTATCTCTGTGTCTCTCAAAAATAAATAAATATTAAAAAAATTTTTTTAAAAATTAAGTGATGCTAAATAGTGTGGAAGTTCAAAATCACGTGGGACATCTGATCTGTGATTACATGCACAAAACAGCAGCAACAGAAAGTTACGTACCTGGGCTTCATAAGTGCCCCCGAGATTTGGGTGTTCCTTACCAGGGACAGTTTCTCTGTCCTTGGGTTTATAAGCGGGCTCTACTGAGCCACTTTTACTGTAGAGGAGCTCTTTGTTTATGGAGGTCAATGTTGGATGTGACACAGAAGAGCCCTAGCAAACCAGGGGAGTCAGTTCAGCAAGGACATAGCACTTATACATTTGATACACTAAAAATTCGATGAAAGCTCTTTAACCACAAAAGAACAAGATTGCTGTTTGCATCAATTTTTAAAAAAATAAATACCACCTGATGTCCTACAAACTAAGGAGGTGAAAATGTGGATTCCCTTTATGCTAATGGCCAGGGATTTTTTTCATCAAGCAGGCTTGGACAATGCTGTTACAAATAAAGGGTTTACTTCCAGGAAAAAAAAAAATGGTAGCTGGGCCACAAAAACTCCAAGGCATGGTTGTGGGGCTCAACAGTAATAATGACAGAATGTGCTAACATTCTCCGCACAAGAACTTCACATTAAAAAAAACAACAACAAACTTTCTCTAATTTTCTCTCCTCAAACTTCCTCTCTCAGTTGGGTTTCCTTCGATTAAGACAGCAGGCTTTCGACCGCGGTCTGCCCTAATTCCTGCCCAGCGCCGCAGTCTACCGTCAGCTGATATTTCCAGGTTGGTTCCACCAGAGTGTTAGCTTTCTCTTAACCTGGAGCTTTTCTTTCTCTAATTAGGATCTCTGTTGAGATCTCTAAACTGTGCTGAACGGGCTTTCAGCGTTTCACTAAAAGGTTTCAAAAGCAGTCTTTGGAGCTCTTTGTACCCACAAGGGGCAGTGGTGGGAAAGATGGCTTCCATGTTGGCTAAGGTTTTCTAGTTTATCAGCAGAGTCTGATGCTGTGGGTTCAGGGAACCCGACCGTTATGGTGAAATGGTGATTACGATCTCTGCCAGATATCTAGCAAATAACTACAATAAAGAATAATAGATTTCATTCCTCAAATGCCCTTTCTCAGCAGATGCACGTGGGAAGTTTTGTGATGGTGGTTGTTATGTGAAATGAAACTGTATTCCGTTCTTAAGCTCATTATAAAGACTCTGTCAAAGAGAGGTGGGGTTCTTTCATACTTACTTTTATTTCTTTTTAAAATTCATGTTCATGTATCAAGTTTAAAACGTAGTACTATTGGGCAGGTGCTAGGTGGTGAATGGGTTCAGTTGCAAATTTACCTGTATGAGCTTGTTGCTTGGAATTCAGAGCCCATTTTCCCATAAATGCTATAGTGATTTGAGTTCCAAATGAGGACTTTAATAGCTTTCATACCAACTGAGAGAAAATGAAATAATTCAGGCAGAGGATTCAGCACTGCAATCATTCAGGAGAATTGCATTATTATATATATTTCTGAGTATCATCATATATATGGTTCAAAAACTAAACTATGGTTAATTTCCTAGTACTGAGCTGTATCAGCTAACCCTATTTTGTTTCCATGATCATGGTCCTTCATTTTGCAGCTGAAAATAAACCACATGGGTCTATTTTACTCATGATGTTACTTAATTTTATTATAAATTACACACACACACACACACACACACACACACAACCAAATATATATGACTCTGCATTTGTGTACCTAACCAATAGCTATTCTCATATTTTCCTTTACTGCAGGGCCTATACGTCATGGATACAAACAGATTAAGGCAATTAGGGAAATTCTATTCATCATGCCAATAATTGACTTAGGGATCAGCATATGATTCAATGATTCGATTCTGGTCAGTGATACACAAGTGGAGGTCCACTTAATTTTTAAGAAAGTGGGGCGTCTGGGTGGCTCAGTCGGTTGGGTGTCTGACTTCGGCTCAGGTCATGATCTCACAGTTTGTGGGTTTGAGCCCCGCGTCGGGCTCTGTGCTGCAGCTCAGAGCCTGGATGGAGCCTGCTTTGGATTCTGTGTCTCCCTCTTTCTCTGCCCCTCGCCTGCTCACACTCTGTCTCTCTCTCTCTCAAAAATAAGTAAACATAAAAAAAAATTTAAAAAAACAATAATTTTTAGGAAAGTGTCTTTTTATTCGAACATATTAATAAAATACAGTAATAATCTCTTTTTGCTGGATGTTGCCTATCTATATGTGATGCCTGGACCTATGGCAGCCATTTTGTAAGAAGGGGTGGCATGGGGTTAGTGCCTCATAGATATTTAAAGAATATGCTGTGAGCAAAAGATTTTCTCCTTCCTTAAATATGATGACAGTTAATATCTATTTAAGTTCTTGCACTGTCGATATATTGGGCATTCACTGTGGACAGCACATAATCTGCTTACTTAGAGCTTTAGGGATATTTCATTTCCACTATTTATTCCGCATGGAGGAAAATCCTCGAAACCAACACACTGGAACAATACCTCTCTTACCTTGAATAAGGTCAGTTTGAGAATGAGTTTCTATCGTCAGCATGTTGGGATGAAGGTGGAAAAAATGGAAAGCACATTTCACAATCTTCTCCTGGAGAGAATCTACACCAGATACTTTCATCATCGTAAAGACTCCCAGAATATCAGCTATATGTTCCTTTATCTCATCACTCATACATACTATGAGTAAATTTAAACTATAATGAGGTGCCATTTTCTTCTTAAGTGCATTGTCAAAGAGAAGCACGGGGGGGGGGGCAGGCAGTCTGTAGGCTGGTCTGTGGGAAAACAGGCATTGTTATAATCCACTAGTGGGAGACTAAATCGGTATTAATTTTTCAAGGGTGTTTTGTAAAAATCTTAAAAATCTAAAATATTTCTTAATGTTTTTAAATGCTTAATTATTTTTTTGGGGGGGGAAGGAGAGAGGGAAGGGGGGAGAGAGAGAGAGAGAGAGAGAGAGAGAGAGAGAGAGAGAGAGAATATGAATGAATGGGGGAGGGGCAGAAAGTGAGGGAGACACAGAATCCGAAGCAGGCTCCAGGCTCTGAGCTGTCAGTGCAGAGCCTGACCCGACGCGGGGCTTGAACTCACAAACCACAAGATCATGACCTGAGCCGAAGTAGGACACTTGACCAACCGAGCCACCCAGGCACCCCAAAACTCAAGTATTTCTAAACCTTAACCTAGAAATTCCATTTCCAGGAATGATTCCTAAGCCAGGCTTTACACATTCACCAAGTATGTACAAGGGTATTATTGTAGTGCTACGTATAATGGTAAAAGAGTCACTTACGATACTCTGCTATTTAAAGATAACATTACTTTTACCTTTGGAAGGTAGAGATCAGGAACTTGAAATCCGTGGACGAAAACAAAAGCTTAATTAATATTTGAAATCGAAACAGAGTAATGAGTGTGACTATTTCATACTTCTTAGTGCGGCACACTTCACTAGGCAACTATGAACACATTTATCAGGTTGTGTCTTGTTTTTATTCAGAAGACGGTCTTCAATTCTTTGAAGACGATATAACCACTTTCCATTTCTGGTGTTATGACAGACGGAAAATCTGGCAGTTCTGAAAATCTCCAAAATAATTCCTATACATGCTGCCTAAAATAGAACAAGTGTCCTTTTAATGGATCGCTGAGCAGTTGAGAAAGAAAGAAGTCCCAAAGGCATAAAGGGGAGAGTGCGGTAACGGGCAAAGTGGTGAGCGGGCGCTTCCCAGGGGTCATTTCCTTATCTTGGGAAACAAGGGCATCCAGTGCGCAAAGCCTTCCAGGGGTGGAGGAATGCACTGGGCTCTCACAGGGAGAAGTGTTGGAATCTAGAAGCTTCGCAGAGCTGAAACCCCTTAAGGCTCTATCTCCAATAATAGGCCAGGTGAGGAAACACCCATGACTACTGGCCATAGGAAATGGTGATGAGTCACTTGCCTTGGCCAGGATACAGGGTTAGTAAAAAAAACTTTCTTCTGAAAATTCATGATCACAAGCCTGCCCTCACATAGGTTTACCATTTGAATTTCCACTATTTGAGTGTCCAGGAAATCCCCAGCTAAGAAATAAACATGAAGTTGACTGAGACTATGTACCAAGGCACCTAGCAGAAGCAAACTCAGATCTTCCCAGGACAAAAATCAACATCAACCCAATAAGACATCTGCCTAGAAATTGCAAAGTGCAAAGAATAAGACAAAGGATAACCAAAATTGACATATCAAAAAGAAGGAAGTCATTGTTAAAAGTGTCAGAAAGGGGCTCCTGGCTGGCTCAGTCAGCTGAGAGTCCGACTTTGGCTCAGGTCTTGATCTCACAGCTTGTGGGTTCGAGCCCTGCGTCGGACTCTGTGCTGACAGCTCGGAGCCTGGAGCCTGCTTCGGATTCTCTGTCTCCCTATCTCTCTGCCCCTCCCCCACTTGTGCTACGTCTCTGTCTCTCAAAAATAAAGACATTAAAAAAAATTGTTTTAATAAGGGTCAGTAAAAAATTCCCTAGACCGTCAAGATAACAGAATAAACAAGATATAAAACCAATGTGTATATACATATACATATATGTATATGTCTTACATATATACATATAAGACACATACATACATATATATGTATGTGTACATATCACACACATATATATGTCTTATAATACAGATAATAAGAATCTGAAAATGTGAGAAAAGAATAAAATACCATCTAGAAAGTTGGGAAGATTTAAAATGAACCAAAAGGAAATTCTGGAAACAAAAAGTATAATCAGTAATACCCAAGCCTTGAAACTGGACATACGAATGGTGAGCCATTTATACAATGGAATACTCTACAGAAATAAAAATAAATGGACACAATGACACATAACTTGAAAGAATCTCAGAAACGTAACATTGAGTGAAAGAGGCCAGCCACAAAGAATTCATACTTTGACCTTTGGGGTGCCAGGGTGGCTCTGTCGGTTAAGCGTCGGCTTCGTCTTGGGTCATCATGATCTCGTGGTTCTGGGGTTCGAGCCCCGCCTCGGGTTCTCTGCTGACAGCTCAGAGCCTGGAGCCTGCTTTGGATTCTGTGATTCCCTCTTTCTCTGCCTCTCCCCTGCTCATGCTCTCTTGCTCTCTCTCTCTCAAAATAAATAAGCTTAAAAAAAAAAAAGCTGTATCAATACCGAATGAAATTTGTCCAGCTTTCACAATACGACCAAGGGAACAAAACAGAGTCGCAAAAGAAATGCTGGTATAATGTATGTTGATAATGAGAGGCTATGCATGTGCGGGAGCAGAGGGCATATGGGAGATCTCTGTACCTTCTGCTCAATTTTGCTGTGAACCTAAAACCTCTCTAAAAAATAAAGTCTAAAAATAACCTCGATGTATGGCAATGGCGGCTTTACAGGCCAGTAGAGAAAGGAGTATTTTTTTTCCCCATTAGGATGGTAGAAAATTTGGTTGTTGATACGGCAAAAATAAGAAACTGGATATCAAAAAATGAGTTCCATATATATGAATGGCCTAAATATAGAGAAAAATTTAAATTTTTAGAAGGAAAAAAAAGACATTATTATCTCTATGGCATGAAACACAAAAGAGAAAGTTCTTATGACACAAAATTAAAACTAAAAAAAACCCTAATAAATTCTACTCTATTCAAATTAAAATCTGTACATCAAAATATATCATAATCCAAATGAAAAGACAAGACCAAGACTAGGAAATGATCACTGCGATGTATACAAGAGTTAATATCTGGTCACTATAAGTCAACAGAAATCAGTATAATTGTCAGAAATGTAGACAGACAATACTGAAAAAACACGAAAATATGTTCAGTCTTATCATTAATCAGGAATAATTCAAATTAAATTAGTTTGTCCTCATCAGTTTATAGGATGGAATTGGTAAAACTCAGTTTGCCCACAGTAACCATTACGGAGCGAGTTGAGCCAAAACAACCTTTAGAAACTTACTTGGGACTATAAGTTGGTAGAATGATTTGGAAATATCTAAGAAAAGGTTTAAAACCCTGTAATTCCACTCTGAGATACAGTTACCTTAGAGAAGCCCGCATTTAACTACACAGAAGCAGTAAAGGAACCCTCAGAGGGGTAATATTTGCGGTAATAAAAAACTAGAAGCAATCTAAATTTTCATGAAAGAACATACAAATAAATTGCAGTAGAGTCATGCGAATGGAATACAGTTAAACAGAAAAAGGTAATTAACTACAGTCACATACATCAATTTAAATAGTTCACAGAAACATACAATTGAATGAAAAAGCAAGTTTGTGAAAAGATATGTATTATATGATGGTATTTAAAGTTTAAAAAATGCAACACATCCCCCCATACACACACACGCGCGCACGCACACACACACACACACGTACAGGCAGTCTGCTTTGCATGGTCTCTGATGCAATAAAGTTCAGTTACTATGGTTCAGTCACTATCAGTTCAACATACCAGTCTCCCAACAACATTATTCAAAGTTCAGTTACTATGGTATATTAAGTATGAGTAATTAACTGCATTATATACCCATTTCTTTACGCAGTGCATCGTGTTCAAGTTTCACTGGTGGCTCTTCTGCCCACACACACCACATGACTGACAGATGCGTTACCACAATCACTGAGCAATCCTGTCCCATCTTTCAAAGTCTGTCGATGCTTGGTCACCGCATGTCTGTGACTCTTTTCACCCACAGACAGCAAAGCGTGCAACTGTGTGGCCTCCTTGTCTCCCAGTGGTAAACGCCTGCAGAAATTCACAAAACGGCTCCTGGGAGGAGGGATTTGGTCACCAGAACGCGAAGCAACGAACGCTGGAAAGGAACTGTGAACTGAACACGAACGGAGTTACAGAAGACGTCAGGGCCTGTGCCCCTGTCTGAGAGACTCCAGCTAAGTGGCTGGGGGAACTTGGTGAAGCCAACTTATCTGCGGAGATGAGGATGTGGTCGCGACCAAAGAAAAGGATGAAGGTATTTTGGAGGAAGCGACACCAGCAGAAACATTCACATGAAAGGAATACATGGCAGGGATACTTCGTGCCACAGAAAGAACAAAGGTTAAGTGCTGGAAGCTGCTTCGAACTCAGAAAGGAACAGGACTAGAAAAACGGGCGTGCTCCACATCTTTAGTTATACACTGAGAACAAAGGAAGCACCGATTTGAACAACTCTTGATAGGTTTTTTCTTGGCAAGGAATAAAAACACCCTAATCTGCCATATGTCTAACGCTTTAAATGACAGCATACTTACTCGGGGTGCCTGGGTGGCTCAGTCAGTTGAGCATCAGACCCTTGATTTTGGCTCAGGTCATGACCTCACAGTTCGCGGTATCGCGCCCCGCGCCCGACTCTGCGGGATTCTCTCTCCTCTCTCTGTCCGTCCCCTACTTTCATGCCCTCGCTCTCTCTCTCTCTCTCTCAAAATAAATAAATGAACTTAAAAAAAAATAAATGGCATGGGGTGCCTGGGTGGCTCAGTCGGTTAAGCGTCCGACTTCAGCTCAGGTCACGATCTCACGGTCTGTGAGTTCGAGCCCCGTGTCGGGCTCTGGGCTGATGGCTCAGAGCCTGGAGCCTGCTTCCGATTCTGTGTCTCCCTCTCTCTCTGACCCTCCCCCATTCATGCTCTGTCTCTCTCTGTCTCAAAAATAAATAAACGTTAAAAAAAATTTTAAAAAATGGCAGCATTCTAAATATTAGTTTTATCAGGTTTTTTCTTATACATTTCTGACCCTCCCCCATTCATGCTCTGTCTCTCTCTGTCTCAAAAATAAACGTTAAAAAAAATTTAAAAAAATGGCAGCATTCTAAATATTAGTTTTATCAGGTTTTTTCTTATACATTCATTAGTAAGAGTTTTTAAATATTTTAAATTCTTTGACAAAAATTCTTAAAGGTTATGGAAAACTGTCACATCTGCCGTTGCTTATATATACTGCCTTGAATGGTTTCAGCTTTCACGTTTTTATGTCCCACCAGTGTACAAAGGGAAGACTGCCCATATACACATATATGTGATAAATATAAACATGTAAGATATGCAAGGTAATGATATATAACAAGTTCAGCATACTCCCTTTTGGAATGAATGGAAAAGGAAATATGATTGATAATAGACCCACAGTGAGCTTCTGTATTTGTTTTTTTTAATTTTTTAAAGTTTATTTTTGAGAGAGAGAGAGAGAGTGAGAACGAGTGGGGGAGGGGCAGAGAGAGAGGGAGACACAGAATCCGAAGCACGCTCCAGACTCTGAGCCGTCAGCACAGAGCCCGATGCGGGGCTCGAACTCACAAACCTCTAGATCTTGACCTGAGCTGAAGCTGGACATTCAACCAACTGAGCCACCCAGGCACCCGCTTCAACTGTATTTGTAATGTTTTAAATATTTTATCTCACAGTGGCTATCTGAAAATTATTTGATTACTTTGTGCCTTTCTAGAAGTCTCAAGTCCTTGATTAGAAGAAAAAGAAATAACCACATCACAGAGGATTGATGCTTTCTAGAAAATACAAGCAATAAAAGGAGCCCTGGAAAATATAACAAGCCCCTTGACTTGGGTTGTCAGTCCTACAAATGCAGTGTAAAGTCTTTAAGGAAAAATAGGAGTTTCTAGGAAGCTAACTGTTTCTTTGATTATAAGTTGCTAATACGTGGTGAGGAAATAAAACTGTACATGCTCACCTAACCCCTTATATCCAATTTACAGGCTGTTATTTGACTCAAGAACTAACTGTCTGGTTTAACTCAGAAGCACTCCGAAAGCACGTCAGATTCTATGGTCGTTAAGATGTTTGCCATGAAGAAATGTCCTGTGAGGGCAGTAGAAAGATGTCCGTGCCCTGTTGCTAGGTCATGAGAAAGTTACAGGGAATCTCAGACATGAGAACCAAAGCCTGCCTTTGTACTTTAAAACTTCCCGGTTTATGCACTAAGAATGGCAAGTTCCCATCGTTGTAAGAAACATGTTAGCATGGTTCTTTTCTTACCAATCTAGTAAAACAAATTGTTGGATGTGGTATTAGTTTCCTGTTGGTGCTGGAACAAATTACCATAAAGTCAGTGGCTTGAAACAATATAAATTTAGTATCTTCCAGTTCTGCGAGTCAGAAGTCTGACACGGGTCTCATGGGGGCGCAAATCACGGGTGCTGGCAACACTGCCCTACTCTGGGGAGAATCCATTGTCTTTGCCTTTTCTACCTTCTGGAGACCACCTGCATTTCGTGGCTCATGGCTTCTTGCCTCCATGTTCAAAGCCAAGAAGAGTAAATGGAGTCCTCATATCATATCTGCCTTCCTCTTCTCTTCTGTCTCCCTCTTCTACTTTTATGTACCCAGAGGATTAGATTGGACCTACTCGGGTAATCCAGGATAATCTCCCCATTTGAAGATGTACAACAAAGTCCCTTTGCCACATAAGGTAACATAGTCACAAGTTCTGAAGATTAGGACGTGGATCTCTTTGGGTGGAGGGCATTATTCTTCCTGCCACAGACATGTTTTCGTTTCACCTGCTGTAGAGGAATTCTAGATCCCAGCACAAGACTCAGACATTTTATGGTGTCATGGATTTAATAATGATTGTAGAGTGCAAGTAAACTCTGGGTTGGAAATCACTCTTACTGATATTCTTGGACGTTGTGAGTGATGATACCAAGGAAGCTAGAATCGCACCCTAAAACAGAGTATCCACAGAAGTGCAATCACTATTATCACATTCCTAGCACCGATGTCATCAGCCCTAGAGCACAAACTCAGTCATGTCTCATGGTCAGTTCTTACGGAGCTCCATCTACATTGGGGAATAAATGAACTTTCTGCTGTACTAAAGCCAGTCTCAAATCTATACATCCAGGGATTTGGTGGCAGGTTTCATTTTCACATTTCAATATTATTTTCAGCTATAAGCACACATAAATCTCTAGTTTCAGGGCTTTAGGTGGAGTCTAGTTTATAATGAGACAGATTATTTCTATATTGTCAACGTACCAGACTGCTTACAATGGACAATATCATACTTCCTCCATAAACAGAACAATTTATTTGTCTGAACTTTAAAGAATATGATATTTTGCCTCTGGTAGACTTTCGAGGCAATTGAAGTAATCCCCTAAGTCCAATGAAAAAGCCCTATATTTTCTGAATTTGCTCCGTTTTGTTGGGAGCATTTAGCTGTCTTTTGAAATATGTGTTTACTTAATAGAAGGTGCCATCTTCCATCAATAAACTCATAAAGAAAAGAGATTACATAATGAAATGTAGAGAGCACGTGTGCTGCATGTCGCGACTGCCATCGATGTTGCAAGAGCCCCTGAACCATTTAGCTCTCCGTTGTTTCCCGGTAAGTGTTTCTGTAAAAACTGCTCTCAGAAATGACCTCTCCTTCTGTTTACACAAGGCAAATCAGAGATACGGATGAGTCTTCACAAGTGTGTGAGCCAGAGACATAAGAGCTGAAGAAATATTTGCTGGAATGTTCTATATATTCTTACAAGAAAAGGATCTGGTGCTCAGTGAAGCTTAACCCCAACTTGAATGTACAAATTACTGCGGACGTCTACTCAAAAATTGAGAGAACTTACTTGAATTGTCCACTTACATGAAATAACAGATTTTGGACTGGAGTCCTCCCATGAATTCTTTTTCTTTTTCCTCTAAGCACATGTTAAAACAAACAAACCAAAGATTAAAAAAATAAATAAAAGTCTTTAGAATTAGCCACCTGGTGTCAAATCTAGACACCTCATCAGGGCCTTTTCTCCTCCCCGTCCTGCTGCCCTGGGAACATACAAGTTCCTCTTGAGCTTATTGGCAAAAGAATAATTTTTTTTTAATTTTTAAATTTATTTTTGAGAGCTAGAGAGTGTGCACAAGTGAGCACGAGTCGGGGAAGGGCAGAGAGAGAGGAAGACACAGAATCCGAAGCAGGCTCCAGGCTGTCCGCGCAGAGCCCGTCACGGGGCTCGAACCCATGAATCAGGAGATCGTGACCTGAGCCAAAGTCTGGCGCTTAGCCGACTGAGCCACCCAGGAGCCCCTAGAATTTTTGTCTGGCTTCGTCAGTATCACTGCTTTCAGCTGTTGGTAACACTATTCTCTCAGTGCCTGGGCCTGAGTGCTTTCACCAGCCTTTGTGCACAGAGACAGTGATTTAGATACAACCGATATGTGGAGATTTGTTAATAACATGCCCATCTTTCTGTGTTTCATACTGTGTTCATTTTTTCCCAAGATCACAAACGCGTGCAGGATTTTTAAAAGTCATACAGACACCAAGTCAGACTACTGAAAGCGCTGGCTTCCTAAGGGAACATGGAACCCAGGAGAAACACCCGTATAGAATTCTACCAAATCAGAGTGAACTCAGGTCAAACAATCTTAGGGAACAACTGAATCAAAACAAAGGTCTCTTAAGTAAGTAAGCAATAATCCTTCTAAGACATGCCGGCCCACTGAAGCAGAACCCTCAGAAGCTTATTGGCTCGTTCAGATCATTTTATGATAAAGTCCTCCATGGATCATGTATTTCTTAAATAAGATTGAGCTTTTTGAGGGAAGACATTTGTAAGATACTGCTTCGCCTTTAGCCCCAATTTTCCAGTTTATGACATCTGCACGTTCCTCTCGTGCCATTTAGCTACACCGATGCCCTTCAGCATCTGCTTCTTCCTTGAGTGCACGTGGGGGACATGAGCGAAGCAAACAGCAAGCCTTCGGGAAGGCATGATGGTGCCTTTGTTTGCACTTTATGAGGCGCCATGATGACAGGAGCCAGGGAGGACCATGGCATCTGCAGGCATCCTTCAGGGAGAAGGCTCGCAAAGGTTCAGGCCCATTTTTGAAGGTTAGATTTCCCATACAGAAGTGGAAGGCACTTGTTTGCATACGGAAATCACTGTAAGGATGGTAAGTTACCAAGGAAATCTGCAACTGGGAATATACCCAAGGAAGAACAGAATTGAGTCCAGTCGGAAACGCTTTCTTCAGGACAGGAGAGGGGAATACATCATCTCAGTGACTCGCAGAGACTTGCTTCATAAGCTGTCGGGATTAGCTGAAGACGGGGAGATAGACGTTCAATGAAAAATCCCTTCCCGGGACAGACTGACAGGCACTCCACGTGGTACTATTTCTTCCTGTCGGAAACGCTGAAAAACATTCGAGTTCTACTGAAAAATCTAACCGAACAGTAACTAAGAACAAGGCTACAAGGTTAGAACAGAAAACATTTCTGCGATGAAAGATGAAGCATTTCAATTAAATTTTAAAGAACAGGAGCCAAGAGAGAAGCCCTATGTGTTTATAACATTTTCAATGGAGACTTCACTGGGTCATCTGTTGTCTTACGAGAGCTTGCTGGAAGAGGTTCCACATGAAAGAATAATGTAACGAAACCCCACAACTGGTGTCGGAAACTAAGGTACCTGCATCAAAAGGGCAAATGAATGAAGTTTCTTATATTTTATAAAAGGTACTCTTATTCATTGGAAACTCTGCACAATAACTGCCAGGGTGAACATGAGGTATTATTAGCTGAGTTCATATAATTGAGCTTTTCTTGTTCACATTTTTAGGACTCAAAAGGCTATTTTAATTCTATCATAAACTAAGAAAATTTTTGGCGGTCATAATTCTCATGAACAACGAAACGATTTATGGAAAGCAGTCAGTTGAGAAATACCTTATTAAAAATACAAGACATAATCACATACTAGAAATTATGTTCTAGGGTCGACATAATGAAGGATTTGGAATATTGGAATATTTGCTTCATCGTGGTTTAAAAGAGCAGTGCACAAGTAGACAATGTGAAAAGTGAGACAGATGTGTTTATAAGTTAAATACCATCATTTCATCTGCTCTATTTCTAATTCGCTTTTGCAATAACTTCAATATTTGATGAGAGACTGAATTTTTCTACACTACCATGAATTCTTTTAGAGAATCAACTAATAAATCACTTGGATTTGTAATAGATATTTTTATCGCCTTCATTCAAGAAATTTGCATATAATCCTCTTGATTGAGCACAACATTTATGCCAGGTACTGTCTTAGGCATTGGGGACCCAGGGATAAATTAGAAGTAGTTTTTGCTGCCAAGAAGCTAATTGTCTAGCTATTATCTTAGTGAAACTCCTACGAATGGACTCTCTTTATAAGGAAACTAATCGAGCAAGGGGAGAAACCATTATCTACAAGTTCAATAAATGATAAAGTTCTACGAATGACATTGGCTAGCCATATAAAACAATTTTTTTTTTTTTTTTTACACAAGGTTTCTACACACAGTCATCTGACGGGATTGGCAACACCGACAATCCTAGGGAAGGACGGAATGTCTTTTTCCCCAAACTCAACTTCCGGGGGTCCTGCCAATTTTCAGTGGTAACTCCTTCCCTGACTTTGTCTTCTTGATGCCTCTCCTCATTAATGGAGCCGGAGAGGAGGTATGATGACTCTCATTGTGTTTGGGAGTAAATTTAGGATGAATCAATTTCAGTGGGTATGTCTATAAAATTTCTTCTTTAGTATTAGAATCGAGAACTTTTTTAAAAAAATTTTTTAATGTTTTTGTTTTTGAGACAGAGAGAGACAGAGCATGAGCAGGGGAGGGGCAGAGAGAGAGGGAGACACAGAATCTGAAGCAGGCTCCAGGCTCTTAGCTGTCAGCACAGAGCCTGACATGGGGCTCGAACTCATGGATTGTGAGATCATGACCTGAGCTGAAGTCGGACGCTTAACCAACTGAGCCACCCAGGCGCCCCTAGAATCGAAAACTTTTTATATGCTACAGAGATTTCAGGCATTAGGAACCAGATAGGAGGCATTAATGATTGGACAAAGTATTCCAGAAGCATATTTGTCCCACTTATCAAATTCTGTCCTTAGGACTTCTGATCTCATCCCTTCAGGGTAAGTGGGAGGGAGAAATGGTTAGAAGAATCTGTGCACTGCGTATTACACACCTCCAAGTTAGGGTCTGTTCCCTTCTTGGGAAAGAGACATGGAAGCTGGGGCTCCTTGACAACTCATCTTAGGAGCACTGTGCCTTCTTTGCTTGCTTCGTCCATAAAGTAGAACGTTCTCTGTCACGGCGAAAATTTCCCAACTACCTTTCCCTGCAATTCTTGTAGGGAGTCAGACCCACTGACATCTCCTCTGTGTTTCACTCAAATATGCCTTTCATCTTTCTCTCCCAGTCAGCCTGACGCAGGACTCGAACTCACACTGCGAGATCATGACCTGAGCCTAAGTCGGACGCTCAACCGACGGAGCCACCCAGGCGCCCCATAAACACAGATGACTTTTTTTTGGGTAGCATGTACTTAAATTTTTACAAGCCCTCCCATTTTTTTTAAAAATTAAATAACAGCAACAGTAATACTACTTGAACTCCCTGTATGTCAAGCTCTGCTATAACTACAGGGACGAACAAGAATGGGTCCTGGACTCAAAAACACTTACATTCCAGTGAAGGAACAAAAGCCACTAAAGACAAACCAAGATAATGAATTCAATATGACCATATAAAGATACTGAGCTTTACTAACGCATTTTCAAAATCATTTCTCCTCTTGGGGCACCGGGTGGTTCAGTCGGGTTAAGTGTCTGACTCTTGATTTCGGCTCAGGTCATGATCTCATGGTCATAAGATCGAGCCCCACATTGGGCTCCGAGTTGACAGCACAGAGCCTGCTTGGGATTCTCTTTCTCCTCTCTCTCTGCCCCTCCTCTGCTCACTCTCTTTCTCTCAAAGTAAATAAATAAACATTTTTTTTAAATCAATTTTTCCTCTAAAAAATCAAGATTTGGGCCAAAAGTGAGTGTGTCATTTAAATAAATCGTACTGGCTAATAAAGTATTTTGTACCAAGATAAATGATTAATTATCGTAAATGGACAATAAACGTTGGTCTCCAGAGCCGGCATTCTTAGCCCAGGGTTGACATAGCACCTTCAAAGTGTTTCCTCTCTCTCTGAAATTACATGCAAAATTTTGCATGCATATGAAAATATGTATTTTTCCAGCAGTGGGGATCATAAATAAAGGAATTCTTCATTCAAAAAAAAAGTAAAGATCCATTGAAATGCTTGTTCCAAACACATGGTCAGTCTAGCAAAGCTATATGAAATTCTTGATGAATATTTGGCTCTCATTTCAGAAAAAGGATGTTTATTGCCTTCCCACTAGGAGAAGATGTATGTGGCTGGGAGTGGATGTGGGAAGTGAAGGAGAGAACACAAACTATCAAATTCTAAATATCTGGTAGAAATTTGGAGATGCTCTTCTTTTCTCATGATAACTAACTATACAGGCAGCTAATTACAGGGCAGAAAGACAGAATCAAGTCACGGAGACAGATTTTGTGAATGTAATGGTCTTTTGTGGCAGCAAATCATTAAGAAATTTTTTTTCATGTTTATTTATTTTTGAGAGTGAGATAGAGTGCGAGCAGGGGAGGGACAGAGAGAGAGGGAGACACAGACTCGGAAGCAGGCTCCAGGCTCCGAGCTGTCAGCACAGAGCCCGACGCGGGGCTTGAACCCTCATGCCGTGGGATCATGTCCTGAGCTGAGGTTGGACACTCAACCGACTGAGCCACCCAGGCGCCCCAAAATCACTTCTTTAAATAAATAAACTTAAAAAAAATTTTTAAAAATGTACAGACAGAAAATGCCACCCTTTGGAAAGCCGTGAATATAAAGGTGTGAATTAATGAATAATTAAGATTATTTCTGAACACCAACTAATGCACGAACTTTATTTAACAGCTAAACTATTAAAAATGCCAATTTGAAAAAACATAGATCAGAGAATCCTACAGAAATATTTTGTAACTCTTCTATATGCTCCAATAAAAAAACACTGCATTTGAAAAATCTTTCTCACGACTAATACCTAGATGGTTCAGTAGGTATTCTCGCTTATCAAAGGAGAAAAAATCCTCACGTTAATGTACAACTTTTCTACCACTGAAGCATATAGATGTTTCAATTTAGCTGAGAATAAGAAGAGTCCCGATTCTTTTAGGTCATGCCATTCTTGAACCAGTGACTCTAATTACTGCCATTGTGACATTAGCCACCAAGTTTTCTTATGCTGCAAAGCACACTGATCACAAGATATGAAAAAATGACGTTTAATACTAATGAATGTGGTGTCAGCGATGACAACCATGTGCTGGGATCTTCCGGGTAGGTTGTTCTGTACCCTCTGCTAGGGTGAGTCTTTGCTGTGAAATCCATACAACAGGACTTAGAGCCTTGTTATATGCAAAGATCTGTGCTGAGTCCTTGGTTGAAAGGCGGAGGTTCATGGGACAAAGTCCTGGAGCTCAAGGGGGTGAGGGGCTCTGCAGGAGATATGCTTCCTGCTGAACTAGCTACAAGTTTCTCGATCATTGTAGCAGGTTGACTCCTCGTGTTGCTCCAAAATCCGTGCCCATCCAGAACCTCAGAATGTGACTTTACTTGGAAAGAGGGTCTTTGCAGATACAGTGAAGATAAGGATCAAGATGAGATCATGCTGGGATACGGGGCCCAAATCCAATGAGGGTGTCCTTACGAGAGACAGAAAAGAACACGAAGACACATGGAGAAGGCAGAAGACCAGGCGAAGGTAGAGGCAGAGATTGGAGTTATGCTGCTACAAACCAAGAAATGCCAGGAGTCACAAGAATCTGGCAAAGGCTCAAAAGGAGCCTTCTTGAGAGCCTTCTGGGGGATCATGGCCCCTGCCAATGCCTTGATTTTGGACTTGTGGTTTCCAGAACTATGAGAGAGTCACATTCTGCTGTCTTAAGCCACCAAGCTGGTGACAATTTCTTAAGGCAGCTCTAGGAAACCAGTGAGCGGTTACCTTACATATGTGTTGTCAGTCCTCAGCTCTCCACAGAGCTCTGGAATCTAGATCCAGGGAATCTTTCTCTCGCTATGCAGAAAGACTAGGGTTTTTTTTTGTTTTTGTTTTTTTGTTTTTTTTTGGCATAGGAAAGCCTTGCTACACTGTAAAGGCTCAGACAGGGCTTTGGAGCCAGTCTGCCTGGGTCGGATTCCAGCTCTGTCGTTTACTGTGTGACTTGAAGCATATGACTGCAGGTCCATCTCTCTGTCTTCGTTTTCCCATCTGCAAACCAGCAATAGACTATTATCTTCCTTTTTAATTTTTTTAATGTTTATTTATTTTTGAGAGAAAGAGACAGAGCGTGAGGGGGAGAGGGACAGAGAGAGAGATACACGCAGAATCGGAAGCGGTCTCCAGGCTCTGAGCTGTCAGCACAGAGCCCAGCGCGGGGCTCGAACTCATGCACCGTGAGATCGTGACCTGAGCTGAAGTCAGACGCTCGACTGACTGAGCCACCCAGGTGCCCCTAGACTATTACCTTCTTTATAGAATACTTGCGGGGATTAAACGTGTCGACCTGTGAAGTGTTTAAACTATACCTGACACGTGGGAGATACTCAATAAATGTTATCTATGATCGCTATTCTACAACTGTATTGCGTGCTAACTGCTCATTCCTAGGTTTCGCCACAAAGGCTTCCTCGGGAGGGCACAGGGTGAGCCTTGCCCAGTGCTGGGAAGCGAGCTTTGTTTTCCTGTGAAGAGAACTCTCTCCTCTCTGATGAACTGCTCTGCAGGGTGCAGACTTCACAATAAATTCGAGCGTCTTCGCCTCTATCGTTTCAACAATTCTTAGCAATATTTTCTGTGACTACTCTACCTGGATTGGGCCTGGGATTAGGGGGCCAGTCACCACGTTAGGGCTGCCCTAGCAAAGCACCACAGACCGTGTGCCTAAAACAACGGGAGTTTATTCTCTTAGCTTCTGGAGACGAGAAGTTCTAAATCCCAGGGTTGGAAGGGTTGGTTCCTTCTGAAGGTTCGGAGGGAGAGTCTGTTTCGTGGCTGCTTTAACTTGTGGTGGCAACCCTTCACATTCCTTCCTGTGTCAGGGCAACTCCTATCTCCTCCCTGTGTATGTCTGTGACTCTGTCTTCTCTTATAAGGACACCAGTCACACAGGATGAGGGCCCACCTGGTTCTGGGGGGACTTCATCTTGACTTGATCATCTGCAAAGACCTATTTCCAAATAAGGTCAATGATCACGGGTACTGGGGGGTTAGGACTCCAACATACCTTTTTTTTTGGTGGGGGGAACGTCATTCAACCCACAGCTGTCACCCTATACACATGAAGCAAAACAAAAGTCAGCAGTCACCGACAATTTTTTACAGATTTATTAAAAATATCAAAACACTACCTTTTTCTGAAAGTTTTCACACAATTAAGAAAGGCTTATGCAAATTTGGTAGCTTTAAAACGTCTTAAAAGGGAAGCCTGCTCTTATGAGAATCTGACAATAAGTTTCAAATGTGTGTTTATGTTATATCATTGTTGGATGTGGAACTCTTGTCACCCCTTTATTGAATGTCCTCATTTCCTCTATTAACAATGTTCCTTTTAGTTTTTTTAAATGACATATTTGACAAAGATAAACTGCATTAACCCAGATCTTTGAAACTAAACGTAAGCGAAGAGTTTACTATTTTAATTAAATTAAAACTTCAAAAGATTACTCACTCCCTCTTCTTTCTGGCTCACAGACTCTGCTGCCTACAGAATATGTTCAGCTCTTGGCTTAGCATTTGCAGGTTCCTCTGATTCCAAGTTGGGTTTCATTTTCTCATTTGAGTACTTATCGAAATGCTTGCTATGTGTCGCATGTCTATTTTTTTCTTTTTTAAAACTTTTTAAAATGTTTATTTATTTTTGAAAGAGAGAGAGAGAGAATGGGGGAGGGGCAGACACACACACACACACACACACACACACACACACACACACACAGAATCAGAAGTGGGCTCCAGGCTCTAAGCTGTCAGCACAGAGCCTGACGTGGGGCTCAGACCCACAAACCACGAGAACGTGACCTGAGCCAAAGTCAGAACCTATCTTAACCGACTGAGCCACCCATGTGCCCCTCACATGTGTATTTTTCTACAGGAACCTTTTGCTTCCATCGGTTTGGTCACATACATTCCGGCTGAAGCCTTCTGCCCCCTGTACAGCCCCACGTGCAAGGACCTCTACTCATTCCTTCCTCCTTTCCTTCAAGATCTTTCTCCAGGTGGTTCCTGAACCTTCTGCTTTTACCTATCTGGGCTTCCTTGTAAAAGAGATGCATCGTTTCGTCTCTCCATCTCATTCTGAACTAAATCCTCGACTGCCAAAACCATCGGCGGCCTGTCACGATGCCTTGTATACAGCTGGTGCTCAAAATACAGTCTGAGGATTGATTCTTTTGTTCACCTTAGATTGTAATTCATTATTTCTGAGTGACTTTGACAGAAATAATAACGGTTGCATTTAGCAATTGGCATTTATGTTTAATTCATATTAGTTTTACAAAACCGAGGGGTTTGAAGAAGTTTCATTCTTTTTGTATAATATGTATTACTACCATTATGGAGAACTTAACTGCACCAGTCACTGTTAGAGCTCTGTACATACACTTGTCTCATTTCATCCCCATAGCAACCTTTTGTACTAAAGCATAATTATCTCTATTTTACAGATGAGGAAATTGAAGCTTAGTGAAATTAAACAAGTTTCCCAATGTCACACTGCTGATAAATGAAGAATTTGAGCCTAGGTCTGCCTGCCCCCAAATGTGTTCTTAGAATTTCTATAATTTCCCTGTCACAGAAACCTTTTAGAAAACTTCTTAAAAACAGAGTCTGGGGCTCCACTCTAGAATTCTGAATCAAAATCTCTGGGGGAAGAAGCTGGGGATCTGCATCTTGACAAGCATCTTAGGGAGTTTGTGCGATCAGACAAATTTAGGAAACATCTCGACAGCTCGGTATGGCTTACCGGTACTTATAAGTTCCTGTGTTGAACACTTTCCTATATAGGGTTTGATTTTCGTCACGGCTTCAAAGAACACAAATGTTCCTTGAGGTTCACACTGACGAGAGAAACAAGGCCTACATGTCCATTCCTGCAGGTCTGCTCCACCCCAGGTATACCCAGGGTCTTGGGTCGACCTTGCCCTCTGCCCAAGCCTCAGGAACATGGGTGCGTGACCTATGCAGGTTGATGAGGGTCTCACACTTGGTTTAATGTTCTGCTGCCATTATTCTGAAGTTCTTAGTATTTCTTAACAAGGGGTTCCGTGTTTTCGTTTTGCACCAGGCTTTGTCAATCACTTAGCTGGTCTTGCTCTGGAACCTAATGTACCAGAGACTCTAGGTCATGAGATACAAACGACCTGCTCAAGGGAAAACAGCACCGTCTTTGCTCTTCTCCTTCTCTTTGGTTTTAAGATTTGGGGCAGGGACTGTCTGAGGTGGGGAGAAGTCAGGGTGTGAAGTGGAGTGCGAAGCAAGGTGTGAAGTCAAAGATCTGGATGCGGGGCTAAGCCTCTTCTGGAAGGTAGAGGGAAGAGATGGGGTTCTGTACCTGGACAAGGAGGCAGGAAGTAGATGAGAAAGGGGAGGGGCAGCTTTGTAGGCCCAAGAGGCTTTGTGTTCATGGATGGGGCAAAAGGGAGAGGACTCCCACGTAGAAAAGAGTTAACATAGTCCGTCGGACTGTTTCTCCTTGAAAAGGCTATTTGTGAGGCTGGCTGATGGCTGGATTCCAGCAAGGCTAGCTAGCACCTAATAAGGGTGCCTCACTGTGCCTAAAGTGTTGGTGTAATGTGCTGAACACCTGCTTTCCTTCTGGGAGTCTGGAATTTGGGTCCATGCCAGGCAGGGGCTGCCCACCGAACCACCGCTGATAAAAATCTGAATCTCTAATGAGCTCCCTCGTTGGCATGTGTCCTGATAAGGTAGCATTGGGCCTCTTTCATGAAGGCACTAATCCCATTCCATTCTCATGGCCTGATGGCCTCCCAAAGGCCCCACCTCCCGATACAATCACTTCAGGCATTGGGATTTCTACACTTGGATATGGGGGGGCCCCGACATTTGACCTATAGCACTTGTCTTCCTCATCCCAACCTTGCCTCAAATGGCTCAAACTAGTCTTTAGCAGCTACAGTTCCGTAAGGCTCTCTCCTGCTACCTCCCTCGAATGATCAATATGTATCCCCAAATTATACATGGTGACACTTACCTGGTGAACTAGCAAGGAGACATGGTTTTGAGTGGCAGCAAAAAGGGTCGGGAAGTGAATGTGTCACTCATGAGATCTCGGGGCAGGCATCTACGTTGCAGTCCCCACTGGTTAAGTGTAGGTCTTGTGAGGATGTATGAAGACTCAGGTAGGCAGATCTACCCGAGACTTGCTAATTTGTTTTGTAAAGTATGTCATGCTTGAGGTAACGCAACCGTACCTCTGTTTGAAGTGCTGTTATTTTAGTTTTCTCGTTAGTAGGCAAAATGGAGACCGTGTGGCATTTCAAAATATAATCTAAAGCGAAAATAAAAATGGAAAAGATTGAAATCAATGAAGGAAGCCTCAAAACACACTCTACTATGCAGACGAATTATTCAAAGAGTAGAAGCCATAAACGAAATGAAAACTCTCATCATAAAAAATATACTTATTCTACATTTATTATGTTACATTCTGCCCCATCTTCCTGGCTGATACACGGAGAATTTTATGGAGAAGCTAAGAAAATGTTCCAAGTATATTCCGGGCAGTGATACGCATCCCAGGTACTTTTTGGACCTTTCTGACATTAGGTTGAATCATGGCAAAACCCACCTTTTCTCTTTCTTCATGTTTAACCTCTTATTACTCCAGAAAGAATCACAGCAGGTTGACTTGTAGCCACAAGTAAGACTGAATTCCAGGTGGGGACGGGTTCTCTAAAGTGGCCTCTCACCAGTGTGCTCAAGCTATGTGGTCCAATATGGCAACCACCAGCCACATGTGGCTATTTAAATTTGAGCTAACTAAAATTAGAGTTAAAAATTCAGATCCTTGGTCACACTAGTCACATTTCAAATGCTCAGTGGCCACCTGTGTCTAGAGGCTACCATATGGATAACACAGGTTAAAGAACATTTCCATCATCACTGAAAACCACCATTAGGTAGCACTACTCTAGAAAGCTAAGCAACAGGCCAACAAAACAAATAAAGCTCTGGCTCTTTAGTGTCCTCCTTAGTTCTCTTCCACTGGAGAACTACTTTCAGAGAGAACAGCTAGTCTTAACTTCTTTACGGCTTTTTGGGTGAAATGGCATGAACAGATTCTTAAAACACTAGCACAAAAGGCCACAGACTCAAATTTATATTGAACTCTCTTAACCATACCTACATAGAATTGTTCTGAATTAAGGATTAGTTCATCATGAAGTCAGTGTTTCAACTTTTAAATGAGAAAGGTGATTTTTTCCCCCTTAGGACAAAGCCCTAAGCCATGGGTGTAAGCCTGGGATAGCTCTAGACTGGCTGGGACACAGAGCATCCTTGGTGCTGCCTACAGTGCACTCCCATATCCACAGTCCAGCTGCTGCTAGGGCGCATGGCAAAGATGTGTTCTGACTTCTAATCCCATTTTGTCTTCTTCCCCATGTCTAACAAGAGTTCCTCCAACTACCTTAATCTCAAGTAGTTTTGAGCCCCCAGTTGGGGCTATCATGGGATTAAGGTAGGTTCAAGATGGAGGTGACTAGACCAGCACTAAGTACAAATGCTAAATTCTCAGGGTAAGAGAATTATGTGTGTGTGTGTGTGTGTGTGTGTGTGTGTGTGTGTGTGCATGTGCGCATGTGTGTGTGCATGTATGAAAGTGCCGGAGGGGAAGGAATATCTGTATGGAACAGAAATGGTAGACACTCTATTACTTTATCCTAAATATAAGTGTCATCCAGTTGTTTCTTGATTCTAATAGGTGGTCCTTGAAAAGGGATATAAACAGGTAGGACGGAGGCCCAGCTTTTGGGCTAAGAAGAGTTAGAAAAATAGGAGTCTTCTCAGAAATAAAAGGTGCTATGCACCTGTATGGTATGTGCTGGATAGCCAGATTGTGCAAGCACATGCTGAATGCACCTGTTAATCACTCTCCTGAGAAGGTAGAGATCTTGTCCTCTCTCTAAATTCCCATCAGGCAGAATGTGTGGAAGAATGTGCTATTCTATGTTCAAAGTTCAGGGCTCTTGGGGTGGGCAACTCGGAGCATCTCCCTAGTAACAAAGAGCGTCCAGATGGCGAGTCTGGATCCCCTTGGAAACCCTGGCTGAGCAAGGAGGGGAAGGACCACTGAGCGTTGTTAGGGGAAGTTGCTATGGCATAAAACCTTGCTGCACGTACATCCCAACAGCAGACGCTTTGTCTAGTCGGCCACTCCAGCCTCCCTGTACGTAAGTCCCCCCAATAAACCTGGATCTCGATCGCTATCTCAGGTCTTTTTTTTTTTTTTTGGCCTCAGTGGACTATCACCCATCTTAGGCTTAGAGTCTGCTGAGGTGTGGCCGCACAGAATCGATGTTCCAACCAGAACTACTTTTGTTGGTTTCTCTTCCCAGATTAAACATAAGTCACTTATTTGTTGCATCCAAAGATAAAGTCTGGACACTGCTCACCAATAAATGACCAGTTTCAGTCAAATGACATGGCCACCTGCGGCCCAGGGTGGAATCAGTAGCTCAGTCTCTCTCCTTAATCCCAAAGAGAAGCTGTAAAGTTGGCTTTATTACAGATGCTGCCTCGAACCATTGTCTTATTTCTTATACACGTTCAAGAGCAACCTCTTTTGGGGGACATCAGCATAAAGCCAGAAAAACTGTCAGTTCTGTAGGCAAGGAAACAATCACACTTAATTCGGGTGCATCAGACTATCGTTATACTTAAACAATAACAGATGTATTTTTCCACATGTAAATTTGAAGGATTGAAATGAAGACGTTATCTCCTTGAAATATACACGTAAAGAACAAATAGAGATGTGTAAGAAATAAAATGCATCAGAGTATCTTCTCAGCTCTACCTCTTGGGTCAAGTTCTCTTTTTACAAATCCGGTTCTAAAGTGTTAGGTTATTTATAAAAAACTACTAGCTTTTTTCTTTCTGTGTGTTTTTTATTTTTTTGTTTTTTAAACGCCGAGAACTGAGGCAGTTGGGCCAACTTGCTATCTCCGGCCAAACTGAAGCATAAACCGAGCACCCAAAGTAAATGAGGTTATCCCATGGCGCTCTTTACTTCTTGAGTCAGTCACACTATTATCTCAGGTATGATAATGGGAAGGAAACCAGAGAGGAATCTTTGAGGTCTTTATGTCGAGTCGCAAACTCGGTGAAAACCAGCGAACGGTTCTGTTACATAACAGGCCATATTTTAAGTTCAAGCCCAATTTGCATCCTACTCAGTATGAGAGAATTAAATTCTAGAGGTCTGAATATCATAAAACAAAACTGATTAGGATAATCTACTGGAATGGAACTAAGGAATACTTAAAGCATCAGACACAGGGATTAGAGACAAGACTGCCAGGCTACTTCATTGTCTAAAGCTTAAATCCAGAAAAACCCTGAACAGAAGAGGCACAGATAGAATCTTAAAGGGCAAAGGACCTCTCCTTCATCAAAAGACCAAGCTACCCCTGCTGAGTCTGGTTTTACTACTCACACTTTAAGGACTGAGATTCTCAATTAAGCGTTGGTCTAGGAACCAAAGACAAATGACTCAGGGGCTGACTCAAAGATAAAATGTATAAATGGGACATGACTTCCTCTTCTTCTCAATTTGGGACTGTACACGCAGTTCACGGAGCAGCCTACCAGGCCAACAGGTGGACACATATCCAACTGCCCTGCTTTCTATGCACATATCCTGTGAATTTTGAATTGGGATATATTTTATATATTCAAATACATATTAAAACTTACATTAAAATATATGTCAAATATAAATTAAATATATAGACTGAAATATATAAATTTATATTAAAATATATATACTGAAGTTTTTGAATGTTTATCTATTTTTGAGAGAGAGAGAGAGAGAGAGAGAGAGAGAGAGAGAGACAGAGCATGAATGGGGGAGAGGCCGAGAGATGGGGAGACGTGGAATCTGAAGCAGGCTCCAGGCTCTGAGCTGTTAGCACAGAGCCTGACGCGGGGCTCGGACCCAGGAACCGCGAGATCGTGACCCGAGCCGGTCGGACACTTAACCGACTGAGCCAACCAGATGTCCCTGAACTGGGATATATTCTAAAGATAGTAATACAGATCTTACATAATGCTTGCCAGAGTTTAGAACAATTTTTTTTTTTTATCCCGATGACTATAGTAAGATTGCTCTTTTGGAACGGTCAGCAAACTTCAAGAAGAGGCGATTTTAACAGTTTTCTTCAGTGAACTTTCTGAGTTTCCAAGGCCTGCATGCAGTTAGGACTGTGAAAAGAAACTGCATGAAAAGCCGAGCAGGTACCATAAAGCAGGTGAACTGGAACACGGTTTTAATTATGCCAGAGTGAGGTAGTTTACAGCTCACAGTTTAGCACCCGAACAATAAGTTCGAAGTACTAATTGTAATTTTGTCAGTAATAACCTTGAGACATGGATAAACAAAAGTGTGGAACAGTCTGCTCGGGTCTCTGAAGGGCCGGGGGGGTTAATCTAATTTAGATTAAACAATGAGTTCTATAAATGTAATACCTCATGGGCATCTTAATTTAGAAGTGTCAGGGAAAATATAAAAACTTAGCAAAAGCGTTCTTTTTTTAATCCTTAATTTGAAGATAATCATCAGATTCAAGGCATTTTCAAGGTACAAAAGAATAAAAGTTTTTACTTAGTTAAGAAGAATAAATGTGCAAAAAAACCTTGTTGAGGTTAAAAATAGTCGTGCATATAAATCAAGCGATAGGTCCTCTCTTGGACCCGTATAGCAATTATCGTCCGTGTAAGTTCTCGGCAATTCATCATGCATTGCCTCGTGGCACTGCCTCCATTGTTAGTCTGAAATGCTTATTTAAATCTTTTGAGGTTATTTAACGATTCATATTCATTTAATGAACACCTATTTGAGGGACCCAATGTGGCAGGCATTTCCCTGGGCACTGGGATATGGATCTCTCCCTACGTTGCCATCCATTGTTGGGGGTGAACATACTAATAATGCAAACAAAGAGAGAAAACAGATTGTGATGTGATTGTCATTTCATCCCAGGTTCCTGGAATGGAGCTTTGAGACTCTTAAAATTTCCTGAGTGGTAGGAATGTCTTTGTCATTCATGGTGGGCCCTGACGGTTTCTGCTTAGGGGGTGACTCCTGGTGGATCTTACAGAGTTTCAAGATGGGGGCTGGTCCTGCCAGAACGACCAACTGTAGGATTTGAGGGGTGGGGCTTGAAGCCAGGAGATATCAGCTCCCAGCTCCAGGGAGGAGAAGGAAGAAATGCTGGAGTCTAAATTCCATAATGTGGCCAACGACTTATTCAATCGCGTCTACGTATGAAACTCAGTAAAAACTGTGGACACCCAAAGCCTGGCGAGCGGGCTGGTGGCACGCATTGATGTGTGCAGGTTGGGGGGAGGGTCACGTGTCCTCATTCCACCAGGAGAGGACAAGGAAGCTTCGTGTCTGAGACCCACCTCACCAGACCTCACCCTGTGTACCTTTCCAGTCAGCTGGTCTTGATTTGTATCTTTCGTAATAAGACTTCAATCTTAAATTCAGTGCTTTCCTGAGTTCTTTGAGTCATTCTGGTGCATTACTGATCCCTAAGGCATAGTGGGCACCCCCAAACTTGTATCAGTGGGTCAGGGAGGCAGGATGGCCTGGGAGCCCCAGACTCGTGGCCCATGTCCGAAGCGAAGGCAGCCTTGTTGGGGACCGTGAAACCTGTGCTAACTCTGAGCAGTTAGCGACAGGATTGCAGATACACTTCCAGACAGCCAGAACGAGCCTAACTCTCTCCTGCAAATGGTTTAGAGAGATCACCTGGAAAGTTCAGCAGGGGAACCCAGCCGTGGGGATTCAACTTACAGAACAAAGCCCCTCCCGGATCTGGGATCCTGTCCCTTCTGCGAAGTGCCAAGGTTAGGGAAGGGACGGGCACCCAGGGAAGGGGACAAAAACATAGCCAGACGCATCTCCTCTGTGGGATGGGACGATTCCTCCAAACGTGAGCGGTATTGGAAAGGACAGGCAGGAAAGTCAGTCACACCCACACAAACACTGTATCTACTATAAAACACAAATACCATCCCTCTCCCCCAAACTTGAAGTAAATTTACTTCCCATTTCCGAAGTGCATCTGTGGCTAACATTGAATGGCCATCTAATATTAAAGAGCTGATGCTTCCCAGGGAGTTGTCCACTTCTAATTGTTCAAAGCCACTCTGGAGTCTGGAAGACCAAAGCTAAGCAAGCCTTCCTTCTTTCTAAGTCTGCTGCTTTGTAATCGGACCTGCTCTCTGATATGCCCAGAGGGCTCAATCCTTTAATGGGAATCAGCCCCATTTTGATCCTGAAAATTTCACGATTTCTGCTTGTTCTTAGAGCTACTCCTGTTTCTCAGCTGGTAGCAGCCCAGGGCAATAGCAGCGAAGGCTGGGACATTAAGAAAAAAATAGAGGTTAATCATTTCTACACATCAATCTAGACTTTTTTCCCTCTGCCTTCTGCTATCAACCAAAAAACTACCTAAAGTCGAAGTAAAACAAAAACAGAACAAAACAAAACACAAAAGTTACCAACTTTCTGCCACTGACCCTTCATCCCTGTGGTTGTGGGTTTTCGATCAGGCTTTCCAGATGGCTGATCTCACAGTAGGGCGAGAGTAAGAGTGCCAGCACCACATTATTACACAGCTCAGCTGACGAGAGGCAGGGACCCAAGGTCGGAGTTCCAGGTCAGAGCTCCCTCTTTGGATCTCAACATTCATCTCGGCTTTGGGAAATTACTAAAGATGAAAGCTCACGTCAAACTGTCTCAATGTGCTCTGCCTTATCCCCGCTGGGAGACCGTGGGCCGGTCACTTAACCTCCCTAGACCCAAGGTCCCTCGTCTGGAACGTGAGCGGTCGGCACTCTCTGATCTCTGAGAGTCTTCAACCATGAGAACACTGTGATTCTTTGTTTTTGCTTCTAGCTATGCTTGAAGCAAGGGTCCGTGGCTGCACCTTGTGGGAAGAAAGGGGGAAGGGAGAAGAATGTGGAGCATCTTCTGAGGAAATAACGACTCCTGGAGGATGATACTCATTTGCATTCCCATTGGAAATGTCTTATCTGTGGAGAAACGAGGTGTGGATACTGTCATTCTCTTGCCTCTCTCGGCAAGGGAATGGCTGGTTATGCTTGTGGCTTATAAGACTCCTGCTGGTACGTACGATTGCATTCCCAGAAAACAGAGGTCCGCTATCGTCTGGATGAAACTCCATCACCATCTTATTTCACCCTTGGCTTTGTCTCTGCCCTGTGTTCCTGGGCTGGATTTGTTGCCTCCTTCTCACCCTGTCTTCTTGGCCTCCCTGAGCTACTTTAGAGGAGCAGCTACCGGTCGGCAGAAACTGTTTTCACGTGTAAATGTATCATCCTGCTTGCAGAAAGTTGCGAAACTTTTGCGGACTCAGGGCAGAAATAAATGAAATATTTCGGGTTCCTGAGAAACTAACTTTGCATTTTAGACATCCAGCGTGACTCTGTTTTACAGCCAGAGCGGGCTTCTGGAAAGAACGGAGAAGAGGTCCTTGAGTAACACGTTTTCGTGAATGGCTTCTGCCCACGTGTACTGAAAACACTTGCTTTTGTAGCAAACTTGCTCCTAATTAATTGTTTAAAGTCTCTGAATCCCTAGAGAAGATATGGGAAATTGTTGGCTCATAAAGCCGAGAATAAAGCAATTATCTGGCACATACTTTATTTCTATAATTAATTATATTCACCACATATGGTACAAAGAAGACTTCCACCTCCAAAACCAAAAAAAAAAAAATGTTTATTTCGGTCCTGCTTCCACAAAAGTTTAGCAGCTCTCTGCAGGCAGGATGATACATTTACAGTGTGAAAACAATTTCTACCTATGAGAGGCTGATCCTCTAAAGTAGCTCTTTTGGGAGGGAGGGGAGGGTGGGTGATGGGTATCAAGGACTAACCACCCATCACTAGTCATACTCTGGGTCTCATTTAGATTTGAGGTTTCTGTTTGAACGTGTCTGGAAAAACCAAACCAAACCAAACAAAACCTACCCCCGCCAATAACACGAATACCCCCCTAGAAAACTAAACTGTAAGATCATAAGCATTTTCAGCACTCTATGGGAAATGCAGCAGACCTGAGTGGAATTCACCGGTTTTTCTTTAGCATTTGGATTTTATGGGCCTATGAGTTCGGATGAGTCAAAGTCAAAATGAAACTCAGCAGGGATGATGGGGACAACCGAAACCACTGAAACGGTTGGTCAGAGCCTACAAAAATTGTTTCATGCTCTAAGACTGGCGGATAGAACGGGGACCTAATTCAAGACACAGCTTTCCAGGGCTGGCATCACTAAGACTCCTCAAACAGAGAAAGACATTTTTTTCATGATGGATTTGGTTTTTTAAACCGTAGCTTTGTATGGACTTCAGTAAATGATACAAAGTAAGTTAATCTCTATGAACAACAGAATAAATGCACTGTAACACTTTTTACATCACAACGATTGAAATTTAATCCCTGAAACATTCATGCTATATTGGTAACTGGATGTGGGTGGGTGGGGGAGTGGTGGGGATAAGACCCAAATGGCTATTTTTTTTTTTAATGATTTCATTCAATCATCGACTGACTCAGGGAAACCACCTCGACCTTGTACAGAGAAAGCTGTTTATGTTCTCTGCTCTGCCCTTCCTCCTGAAGCCTCCCAGAGG
The DNA here is from genome assembly GCF_018350175.1 of Felis catus. NCBI lineage: Eukaryota > Metazoa > Chordata > Mammalia > Carnivora > Felidae > Felis > Felis catus. The sequence continues at coordinate 161,071,478 of NC_058369.1, read as the reverse complement.
CTACAAGGGTATACAGAAATTTGTAGTGTCAGTGACATTTTAAAAGAAATATTTTGTTCATTTGTAAACAGAAAGGCTAATACTTAACCTCACCCACCTTATTGGGGGCTGTGAGTATCTGAGCAAATCAAACATGTTAAAAACTGGAAAGTGACATGATGTGCAACATTTTCTCATTACTGTGCCCGTGTTAGAACATTCTTAAAGGAAGGTAGAAAAAGCTGCTACCTAGCAATTCAGGTCCAACGTATGATGTCCTCAGTTGCCTGCAAAAAAGGAAGCCTTCGCTTTCTCCCTCTCAGACACAAAAGCGTTCCATATAATTGCAATTGAATATGGACTGTGCTTTTGGTTTATGAAGTAGCAGGCAAAATATGGATTGAAACAGTCTCTCTTAAGCTGTAGTGCTGTAAGAATACTGAGCTCATGCCGTGCCCATGATTAAGACAGCTCTTTGTCTTATAAGGGGTCCTAAAAATGTCTCTAAGAACAACAGCCTTGGAAAAGAAATGCAAATAAACACTGGCCACCACGATTTTCCTGTTTTCTCTTTTTAAATACGAAGTCTGGCTGAAATACACTATATCACTCCTTTCTTGAGCAGCAGTTGCAATAATATTGTATTGCAAAATCTGATACATTTTGTCTTCCAGCATTTTTTTCATGTGCGTTTCTCAAAATGCGGTTTGAGCTTCTGTTTCTTATTTCTCAGAGTGTCTGGTAAAGTGCTAGACACATAGCAGACATGTCAGAAATTTTTCTTGAAGACTGATTTATTGATTAAAGGAAACAAGCTAATAGTAACTATAAACTGTTAACACACTTCTACATATACTATGTAATGTGGCTGAAATCCTCTGTGTAAGGAAGGTAACAAGTTTGCAGAAGTGGGATTTTTATAACTTTACCAAGTTAACCAATGACTTCACGGGGAGCCCTTTGTTTAATTCATAGCTCGCTCCAGAATTAGCATCGGTAAGCGAGAAATATTTTACCTTTGTAGATGAATGAAGAATCATGACATAATGAAACGGATTTTCATCGGACAACACATGAGAATCTGCCTATTTTGAGAGTCATCCTATCTCACATCCATCCCTCAAAATATTTTTAAAAATGCATACTCGCTATTATTTTGTGTCAATATCGTTTTCTTAAACAGTTGAAATCAAATTTCTGACTGCGGAGTCCTCCTAAGCCTGGCTCAACAAATAAAGTATTATTGTTCAACAAATGCATGATAAAGCTCTTTGACCAGTCTCAGTTTTAAACTAACTAAAGAGAGACAAATCAGCATAAACTCGGTCTCTCTTTTGTATCAGGAACATTGCCTTGTTTAATTGCCAACAGTCCCCATTTACTAAGTAGTAAACATTCAAGCATGCACCATTACATTTCTTAGGACACCTCTTGGAGTCGATGCAATAATTTATTACATCGGGTAGGTCTAATTCTCCCTTGATTTATGGAAGTGGTAATAATATTCCATCGCACAGAATGCTCTGCTAGGAGGAATCCGGATCCAGGCACTAAAATCTTTATGGCCTCCCCAGGAGGAGTTGGGACGCGGGTGATATTCTCATTACCAGAGCCGAGAAAGTGGAGGGGTTTGCCTGAGGTCTCCTGGAAAGTCAGTTATTCAAGGAGCAGAATCTGGGGTCTCCTGATGCCTAGCACACAATCACAAAAAGCACAGAACCCTCGGGGGACTTGCCGAAACCACGCGCATAGACAAGAAGAGGGGTAACGACACCCAGGATGTTCATTGCAGAATCCCCATGGCAGCCTGGCACCATTTCTCTCCGACTCCACATAAAGCACACTGAAGGGTATCCAACAACATAAAATCCTAATGGTGCCCTTAATTAGGCGGGATCATCGCTCGAACTCCCTGCCCTCCCACAGTCCAAGCCAGCAGCCCCAAATGCCTCTCTGTGGTGCCGAATCCTGAAAGCAAGACGTAGTGACAGAAACAACCGTGGGCTTACAAGGGACTCTCCAGCTCTGATGATGATGAGATGTGATAGCAATAATGTCAAACTTCGTATGACCATAATCCAAGTTTACAATGATACATTAAGCCATAATGCTATTTATATCACCATAAACTGAGTTATGGTGATATAAATAGTCACGCTAATGGCATTAACAGCAGCACTCAGTGGAATCACAGCTGTTGACTGCCACTTGTATGCTATTAGCATTGCTATTTATATCACCATAAACTTAGGTCGTCAAACTTGTTAGATATGAATATACAAGGAAGATGGATATCCACATTGTATGCCCAAATCTAGGTTCCTGTCCTGGAGGCTTTACGGCTGTCGCTCTCCTGTCTGTATTAAGGTCTATCTCGCTCTCCGTTTGGTTCTGTTTTTGTCGTGTGACGTTTCTTCAGGGGTTACAGAAGAGCAAGCCCGTTTCTTGCCACCCTCTGACGTCTCTGGGAAAAGCGGTTTAAAACTGGCAAGAAAGTGCAAAAGCCACAGCTTCTGGGCAAACTTACTGTCTCCTTGGCAGCGCAGGGGGCCCACGCTCAGTTTGGCTTCTGAGCCTTGCCGGTCAGTATCTCCAACTACCACCTGGCTTACTGGCAGGTGATCTTTGTAGGATAAGAAGCCAGCATCCTTCCTCCTGAATCACAGGGAAGAAAAAAAAAAAGAAAAGGATGAGGAGGCTGAATTAGAAACATGTTTTTCCTGATAACTTTAAATTGCCTAATAGTTGACCACCTTCCAATAAATGCTCAGAGGTTCACTAAGTAGAACCACAGTTAAAGAGCTGTTCTCTCTCTTCCATCAAGTGGTCGCAAGGCATATTACTCAGAAGCAACTGTGACATCATTATCTTCTGGAAAACGGAACTGACACCCCGATTTCCAGAGAGTCACAACCAGCGTGTTGCATCCTATGTCGGTGTGGGAGTAGACGACCACACCGCTTGAAAAACACACACCAGACACTGGGCACACAAGCAGTTTGCTGTTGTCAGGAATCAGAGCGCAATGAAGTCAACCAGATCGCTTGGATAATATAGGAAACAAAACTCTTAAAACAAAAACACAAACACAAACACTCTGTCTCCTTAATTGCTTTGAAGTAGTTCCTTCAGAGGTTTTCTTCCCTGCGGTGCATCAGCTAAGTAAGGGACATCTTTCGTTCCTTCCTCTTTTTTCACTTATTTGAACAACTGAGTCTATGAGAAGTTTCCAACATGGAGTAGGTGCCCACCAAGAGTCTATTTCCATCTATAATGAAGCGTGGAGGGAACATTCAAGCCCAGTCTGGTTTTTCTCTTAGACTTGTTTTCCTGCTTACCCTATACTTATCTTGTTTCAGGTCTCCCAACTCTACCCCGTACCCATCCTACATAAAAGAAAAGGAATACAGAAATCCAGGAGAGGTTCTTGGGGATGGGCCCAAGGTGAGTTATGGTGCAGCACAGAATTCATCTTCAGAAGAAATTCCTGCCCCCTCATCCTCTTTTTGTGCTGCTGTGGCTGAGAAATGCCCTCATTTGGGGCCGGAGGGGTGGGGGGGCGCAAATCATTATAAAGTCATTCTGCAAACTTACCCTTTTGTATGATTTTTTTTTTTGCACTTGTACAGTCTGAACATAAATAGCAATTTTTGAAATTGTATATACAACTGATAACAGAAAACTGATTTTTGGAGGATAGTAGAATGAGAGAGAGAGACAGTTCAATAATCATGTTAAAGATTTGTCTTTCCTATCTCTTAGCAAATAGTTCAGGGAATTGAGGGGAACCAACTTGGAAGCCTGTCTTTTTTTCTTTTTCTTTCTTTTTGTTTTTTTTGAGACAGAGAGAGACAGAACATGAGCAGGGGAGGGGCAGAGAGAGAGGGAGACAGAATCCGAAGCAGGATCCAGGCTCTGAGCTGTCAGCACAGAGCCTGACGCGGGGCTTGAACTCACAGACTGTGGGATCATGACCTGAACTGAAGTCGGACACTCAACTGACTGAGCCACCCAGGTGCCCTTGAAAGCCTGTCTTTTAAATGCTATGCTGTTAGGGATAGTTACTTATCTCTCTGACCTTCTGGAATCTCAGTGAACACACATTCCCTCATGTGTCAGGGCCCACAGAAACACAGAAAGGAGTCACAGAATTCAGCCAGTGGGCTTCAAACAAATGTATTTTATACTCCCTTAATTTATTCATTGCCCTTGAGTTCCCCAAATAAAGTTTCTTTTTTAAAAATTTGTTTGTCAAGTGAGAACTAAGATCATGCAGAAAAGCACTGTGATTCTTACTGATACTGTATCAACTGATGACTTAGCCTCAAATACCTCAATGGACTCTTTTGCAAACCCAACTTCTTTTATTAGAATTTCTATCAATTAAAATCACATTACAGGGGGAACAAAATGTTTGCCGTTAAACTTGATATGCAGTTTATTAAAGTAACAATAAATGAAAACACCCTTCAACACACTGGAATTTGACAACCCACTAGGAATGAAGTGTATTCCTGTGGAATTTCAGGCTGATACTCTCCACAGTTCATTACCACTTAGAATTACATGATTCTAAATCAGGAGTCTGCAAACTAAGTGCTGACAACCATTCATCTTGTTGCCTGTTCTCTTATGGCCCATGAGCCAAGAATGATTTTTACATTTTAAAGGGTTGAAAAAAAAATCAAAAGCAGAATCATACTTTGTGTCATGGGAAAAATTACATGAAATTCAAAATTCAGCGTCCATAAATAAAGTTTTACTGAAATATGGCCATATTTTTTCTAACATATGGTCTATGGTGCTACCACACTATAATGGAAGAGTTGAGTAGTTGACAGAGACCATATGGCCTTTGAAGCCTAAAATATTTATTATCTGGCCTTTTATAGAAAATGTGTGCCAACTCCTGCTCTTAACCATCAGTATCCATTTTTCCTTTGGGAATTTATTGAGCAAATACTTCACTGACTATCATGGTGGACTGTCCCACAACTTGTACCCACAGTTGAGTGTGGGGATAGGGAAGAGACACAGGGATATCTCTGAGGTGGGAAAAGAAACATTTAAGACAAAACTCAATCTAATAGTGAAAAATAATTTAAAATTTATTAATAATTAATATTTTGATTGCACACTATGGCAGGCAGCCATGTAAGAGACACGTATCAATACTTGGCATGAATTATATTTATATAAGTAAATAAATAATATATATAATATATATTAAATATATAATAAATATTTAAATATATAAAAAATTAAATATATTATATATATATATATAACTTTGTATAGAGCTTTGTAATATAACTTGAAGTTACATTATATACACTTCTTTATCCATTCATTAGTTGATGGACACCACTTGGGCTGTTTCCATAGTTTGGCTATTATAGATAATTCTACTATAAATTAGGGTACATGTATCCCTTTGAATTAGTGTTCTTGTATTCTTTGGGTAAGCACCTAGTAGTGCAATTGTTGGATTGTAGGATAGTTTTATTTTACAGCTTTTTGAGGAATCTCCATACTACTTCCCAGAGTGGCCTACACCAGTATGCATGCCCACCAACAGTACAAGAGGATTCCCCTTTTTCCATACCCTTGTCAACATCTATTGTGTCTTGTGTTGTTGACTTTAGCCATTGTGACAGGTGTGAGGTGATATCTCATTGTAGTTTTGAATTCTATTTCCCTAATGACCAGTAATGTTAAGCATCTTTTCATGTGTCTGTTGGCCACCTGTATGTCTTCTTTGGAAAAATGTCTACGTCTTTGGCCCATTAAAAATTTTTTTTTAAATTTTTTTTAATGTTTATTTATTTTTGAGACAGAGAGAGAGAGAGAGCATGAACAGTGGAGGGTCAGAGAAAGAGGGAGACACGGCATCTGAAACAGGCTCCGGGCTCTGAGCTGTCAGCACAGAGCCCGACACGGGGCTCGAACCCACAGACTGCGAGATCATGACCTGAGCTGAAGTCGGACGCTTAACCGACTGAAACACCCAGGCGCCCCCCAAAAATTTTTTTAATATTGATTTATTTTTGAGAGAGAGAGAGACAGAGCAAGCGTGAGTGGGGGAAGGGAAGAGAGACAGGGAGACACAGAATCTGAAGCAGGGATCATACCCACGAAATGTGAGATCATGACCTGAGCCGAAGTCGGATGCTTAACCAACTGAGCCACCCAGGTACTCCATCTTTTGCCCATTTTTTAATTGGATTATTTGTTTTTTGGATGTTGAGTTTTGTAAGTTCTTTATGTATTGTGGATACCAACTCTTTATCAGATACATCATTTGCAAATATCTTCTCCTATTCCATAGGTTGACTTTTAATTTTGTTGATTGTTCCCCTTGCTGTGCAGAAGCTTTTTATTTTGAGGAAGTCTCAATAAGTTTATTTTTGCTTTTGTTTCTCTTGCCTCAGGAGACCTATCTAGAGAAAGGTTGCTATGGCTGATGTCAAAGAGATTATTGCCTGTGTTCTCCTCTAGGATTCTTATGGTTTCAGGTCTGACATTTAGGTTCTTAATCCATTTTGAATTTATTTTTGTGTCCAGTGTAAGAAAGTGGTCCAGTTTCATTCTTCTGCACATAGCTGTCCAGTTTTCTCAACACCATTTGTTGAATAGATTGTTTTTTCCCCATTATATATTTTTGCCTCTCTTGTCAAAGATTAATTGACCATAAAGTTGTGGGCTCATTTCTGGGTTTTCTATTCTGTTCTATTGATCTGTGTCTATTTTGTGTCATACTGTTTTCATCACTACAGTTTTGTAATATAACTTGAAGTCCAGAATTTTGATGTGTCCAGGTTTGCTTTTCTGTTTTAAGACTGCTTTGTCTATTCTGGGTCTTTTGTTGTTCCATTCAAATTAAAAAAAAATATTTTTTCAGCTTTGTGAAAAATGCTGGTTATATTTTGATAGAGATTGCATTAAAGGCATAGATTGGTTTGGGCCATTATAGACATTTTGACAGTATCTGTTCTTCTAACCCATGAGCATGGAATGTCTTTCCATTTCTTTGTGGCATCCTCAGTTTCCTTCATCAGTGTTTTATAGTTTTCAGAGTATAGGTCTTTCACCTCTTTGGTTAGGTTTATTCCCAGGTATCTCACTGTTTTTGGTGCAGTTGTAAATGGGATCGATTCCTTAATTTCTCTTTCTGCTGCTTCATTATTGGTGTATAGATATGCAACAGATTTCTGTATGTTGATTTTGTATCCTGAGACTTTACTGAATTTGTTTGTGGGTTCTAGCAGTTGTTGGATGGAGTCTTTTGGGTTTTCTATATGAGTATCATGTCATCTGCAAATAATGAGAGTTTTACTTCTTGCTAATTTGGATTCCTTTTATTTCTTTTTGTTGTGTGATTACTGTGGCTAGGACTTCCAGTACTATGTGGTGAATAAAAGTGGTGAGTGGACATCCCAATCTTGTTCCTAAGTATGAAGAAAAGCTCTCAGTTATTCCCCACTGAGGATGATATTAGCAGTGGGTTTTTTTTGTATATGGCCATAATATTATGATTATTTGTATTTCTGTGGCATTTGTTATTTTTCCTCCCTCATTTGTGATTTTATTTATTTGGGTAGTTGCTCTTTTTGATAAATCTGGATAGAGGTTGATCAATTTAATTTTTTTTTCCCAAAGAACCAGTTCCTGGTTCCATTGATCTGTTCTATTGTTTGTTTTTATAGTTTCTATATCATTTGTTTCTGCTCTCATATTTATTATTTCCTTCCTTCTGCTGGCTTTAGGCTTCGTTTGATGTTCTTTTTCTAGATCCTTTAGGTGTGGGTTATTTTATTGGAGATTTTTCTTGCTTCTTGATGTAGGCCTGTATTGCTATATACTTCCCAATTAGGACCACTTATGCTGAATCCGAAAAGTTTTGAACCATTGTGTTTTATTTTCATTTGTTTCCATGTATTTTTAATTCTTTTTTTATTTTCTGGTTGGCCCATTCACTGTTTAGTAGCATGTTATTTAACTTCCATGTATTTGCGGTCTTTACAAATTTCCTCTTGTGGTTAACTTCCAGTTTCATGGTGCTGTGGTCAGAAAAGGTGCATGGCATGATTTCAATCTTTTTGTATTTGTTGAGGCCTAATTTGTGACCTAATAGGTGAGCTATTCTGGAGAATGTCCCATGTGCACTTGAAAAGAATATGTATTCTGTTTTTTTTTTTTTTAACGTTTATTTATTTTTGAGACAGAAAGAGACAGAGCATGAACGGGGGAGGGTCAGAGAGAGGGAGACACAGAATCTGAAACAGGCTCCAGGCTCTGAGCTGCCAGCACAGAGCCCGACACGGGGCTCGAACTCATGGACCATGAGATCATGACCTGAGCAGAAGTCAGCTGCTTAACCAACTGAGCCACCCAGGCGCCCCTGTATTCTGTTTTAAGAAGCACAACCCACTTTCAAAAAGACATGCAGGTGAAAAGAAAATAAATTGAGATCTGGAGAGGGACCCATCAATACACCAAGACTTCTATCTTAGTACCTGTATGAAAATTATTTAGTGAGCAAAATGAGCCTTTACTGAAAGTTATGATCTTTACCGATGGAGGTCAATCTAATTTAGGGAGATATTCAGTAACTATTTATCATGTTAGCATAATCTAATTACATCTGTTACTGGGCTTGTACATTAGAAAAATTCTGTCATGCATTTCGAGAAGGCCCTGAACTCAGACTCTTGCATAACATTTCTATCAGTATCATTATTAAAGTAAAACTTGATTCTATGGATTTTGCTTCTCTAACCTAGCATTACTGCTATTTGGCTGCTATTTTCCTGAGGAATTCTGTCTTACTCTGTTGGCTGTTCTTCCTTTGTCTTCTTTTCTTATCCTGCTGAGAAAGCAAACAAGACTCTAGCCATTTGGGGGCGCCTGGGTGGCGCAGTCGGTTGAGCGTCCGACTTCAGCCAGGTCACGATCTCGCGGTCCGTGAGTTCGAGCCCCGCGTCGGGCTCTGGGCTGATGGCTCAGAGCCTGGAGCCTGTTTCCGATTCTGTGTCTCCCTCTCTCTCTGCCCCTCCCCCGTTCATGCTCTGTCTCTCTCTGTCCCAAAAATAAATAAACGTTGAAAAAAAAATTTTTAAAAGACTCTAGGCCATTTGGTTTTGTCCTTAGCTCAGTGGAAAAAAAAAGAAAAGAAAAAGATAAAGGAAACCCTAAAGAAAAAGAGACATCCCAAACTTTTGCAACTGCAAGCTTGATTTTCTTCTGGATGTTACAGGAGTTACCACACTATGAATCTATCCTATAATTTTAGCAGAGAAGAATGACTTCTCCTTCGTTAAGTTTTAGAAGTACCTGTCTACTTAAAACAACAGCAACAACAACAACAACAACAACCAGAATTATAGTCAGTGAGCTTTATGCATTTCCATCGCAGCATCATCTAAGCTAGAAATTTTGGGAAGGATCCAGGAAAGTCAAAGTTTTAGTTACAAGGATGTCTCAAAAAGAGATGCAGAAATGAAAAACAAAGACATGAGAAGATGCTTAGGATCATTAATCACTAGAGAAATGCCATTAAGACTACACATTCTTCCTACGAGAATAGCTATAATAATAAAATAAAAAGACAGGTAATAACAAGTGTTGACGAGGATTGGAAGACACTGGAATCATCATACGTCACTGGTGGGGTTGTCAACTGGTACAGCTGCTTTTGAAAAAGTTTGGTAGTTTCTTAAAAGCGAAGCATAGATTTCCCATATGATTCAATAATTCCATTCCTGGAATTATTATTATTATGCAAGAGAAATGAAAGCACACAACCACACAAGGACTTTCGGGTAGACATTCATAGCAGCTTTAGTCACAATGGCCTCAAAGTGAAAACAACTCAAATGTCCATCAAACAGTGAATGGATAAACAAAGTGTTGTATATCCATCCAATGGAACATTATTCAGCAATAAAAGAAATGAAATGCACAAAATGAATAAACCTCAGAAACATCATACTAAGTTCAATAAGCCAGATACAACAGACCATATATTCTATAACTTAATTTATACAAATTGTCCAGAGAAGGCCAATCTACAGAGACAGAAACTACATTAGTGTCTTTATCGGGATGAGTATGAAACAAGGAAAACAGAAATCTTCTAGGGGTCATGAAAATGTCCTAAATCTGGACTGAGGTGATATTTTGCACAGCTCTGTGAACTTACTAAAATTCCTTGAATTACATAATTAAAATGATTAAATCTTAGGGTATACAAATTATATTTCAATAGTCATTAAAAAAAGATGATCGATGTGAATCCCAGCTTTCAATGGGGAAGACATTTCCTTTCTATGCGTCTCACCGGAAGAGCTCTGGTCCGTGGAATTAGGAAATGGTATAATCCTGGTTTTGTGACTCTGTACCTGGAACTACAGAATCTCTACCGACTCCTTCTTTTAGGGGCCTCACCCTGTATCAACATTGACATATTCCACTAACCTTGCTTCCTAAATAGGATCTCAGGACACCCCTTCCTAGAACATTCAGACTGTTTTGTCCTCACCCTTGACTTTCACTAGCACTCTTTAACAGTTGAGATTAAAATGGCACAGAACATTCTACCCATGTTTGAGCCTCATCTTCAGTCCTCCTTCAGAATTTACCCCAGCCTGAGATGCCCGTCACTTTGCCAAACTATCTTTAAAATAGGAACTGTACTTCATTCATCAAAAAACCAAACATCCTTGGTTTTCCAGCACATGCCTAATGACAACGTTCTGTTCAGCTGGCACCATTTGCAATTGCGATATCCTGTAAATGCCGGTGCATTTAGCATATCTTCATCTCAAGAACTGTTTTTAAACTGTTCATATTTTCTATGCGTCTTTGTATCTTTCTATCCTTTCTGCCTCCTAATAGCTATCCCCAGACATGTTACCTTTTTCATAGTAAGTATTCAGAAAAAGAGTAGGTCAAAAGGTAAAACTCTATAAGAATTTTCCCGAGTTTTTCTGGAAAGCTAATACTCTATGAATAAGTTCCACTAAAAGTGTTAGATCCAGAAGTAGTCATTTTTATGAAAAAATCTTTGCATTCTTATTCTTTCCATCTCTTGATCAAAAAGCACATACATAACTTAGAGTTGTATAGTTTTAAATTATTTAGGTGTTTTCCCATGGATGTTCTAATTTAATCCTTGTGACTTTGGAAGTGCAAGGAAATAGGGAGATACATACAGTTGAACCTGACACATTTTGATTCCCAAATAACTATTCAGAACACATCCAACATACCAAGCGATTCTACCCAGGAATGAGATGCTTCTTCAGGGTATAATTACAAATGCTACCTAACTGTTTACTAGTTCATACCAATTGTACATAAGAAATATGGGAAACCTATAAACTTAAGTCAAGGCCAGTTCTAGTTAGAACATCTTTTTGAAGTTAAATGAGAATATTTATTCTTTGTCTTTCCTTTTTGTCATCAACTCCATCTTTGGACATCTTCTCTGCCTGGGGATGCACCCCCACTGCCTTTCCCTCAAGAGGAAATTAATGCTCTCATTCTTCCTCTGTCCTGGCCCTATTAAAACCTGCTTTCAGGAATAATGTAACAAATGATTGTTTCCATCCATTTTTAATAGAAGCCATGCCCAAATGATACAAAGGGCCGTTCCCAGAAACCAGATCTCTATGAATCGTGGAGACTGGACTGGAGAGAGGAAGGAATTGAAGTGATTATGTGGAGGTGAAGGCATGTTCTTAGAAGGGCAACCCCACTGTCAGCATGGAGCAGGCCTGCCAGTTCCTTTATGCTCATTTACAAAAATCATGGCCAGAAGTCAATGCCTTTGTTCGTAGAACACGCGGGGGCTATCTCAGCATGGTTGGATCATCAGAAGCTGAAATAAACAAAAGAACAGTCTGATACACAGTAAAGTAGAACTTTTAAAATACTTCTAATGGTGTCCTCAGTCACTATTGACTATTGAGTTTCCTCAATGGATGAAAGGTAGTGTTCTCTACAAAGCAATTAGAGTAATTAAGAAAACAACCATCACAATTAGATCTTTAGAATCCATGTCTATGTCCCCTATGAAATGAAAGTAATTACAGATTCAATTACTTCTTTTCAGGGGGAATAGCTTAGGCCTTTTATAAATGCAAGACAATTATCTCTTCAGTTTCGAATCTCTAAGAAAACCCTTAGTAACCATTTCAGGATTCTATGCAAAATGTTCTTCTTTGATTTTCCTTCTGGACTGCAAGTTCCTGGAGGCCATATATATTGTCTCCTGCAACTTTATAAACCAAATACTAGTAGGCACCCCAAAGTAGCTCACTCCATATGTTTTATGATTGAATAAATACATGAATAGAAGGTAGCTAGGCACAATCCTAAAGTAGTAATTAGTATGTGCTTACTATCAATGGTGAAAGATGAGAAAGAAAACACTTCTTATAATGGGAGTGCCTGGAATGCTCTTGAAACACTTTTATTATTCCTTTCCTCTAAATGATGTTTTGTTTTTTCTTTAGAAAGTAGTATTCAATTCAAAGACTCATATATAATTAATATAGTGGAAAGAATGAGATCTTAAAGACTGTAGTACTAATTCAACTCTTCTATATAGAGAGCAAACTGCTAAATTTATCCGAGCTGTTGTTTCTTTATGAAGATAAGTTATGATACCTTGGTTCTGAAAGGTATCGGAACATGCAACTCCAAAATATGGCCCTTTGGCATATAGATTATTTTGAATTTAAGACCACTGAGATTAGTAAAAACAGGAAAATGTCTAAAAAAGGCAGAAGTTTTCCTTTTGGAAAATAAATTTCCATTTGCAGAGAGGTCTCCCTCTCCTGTACCTAAAATAAGGACTCTCAAAAATTCTTTTCTATGGAGAAGAACCTGCAGAATAAATCTCGCTAAACAACTCTTGCTTACCATACTTCCCTGGTCCCTTTTCATGACCTGCCTCCCACCCAGTAGTCAAAATGCCCTTGTCCTTTGGCTTAAGATGGTATACAAGTTCTAGCCATCTTTTTGGGTTATTCATTGTTGGGTGGTCCCATGTGAATATGCATCATGCACATGTTACTAAACTTCTCTTTGTTTTTCTCTTGCTAATCTGTCTCTGGACAGTGTCATTTACAAGACCCCAACTGGACAACCTATGATAAGTAGAGGAAATATTTTGTTCCTCCTCTGTAGTTATCTGATACTACTTAACATTTGCTTGCTTGTTTTATAATTCTAGAACAACAGGTAATACTCATTTGGATGAGTCTGGCTAACTTAAATGTGTGACATAAAACGTAATAAATGTTGGGTCTGTTTTTCAAGGGGTGAGGTCATTCATAGCCTTTGAGGGTAGGACTTTGTGGTTCTATGTAGTTTCCCCAGAAACTATCAATAATAGTATCCAGCCTATGTTTTGGGAGCTCTAGTCATCAATCTTATTTTTCAGACGAGGTAACAGATGTAGAATACAATCATGCCTGGTCTAAGCTATTTAACTAATTAGTGACTGCACCAGGAAAAAGTGATCAATCTCCACCATTCCAGAATTTAATGTATGTTTATATTTTTACTTGTGTGTATGTTTACATGTTTACATTTCTCAAATTCTGCTAAGAATAATTTCAATTGTTTTTCTATAAATGAAATGCAGATCTATGTTTTTATCACATAGGAAAATTATCTCACCAGATCAGGGACTAGTTGGACTGTTTACTTTGTCTACCTACACTCATATTTCCCTTAAGCAAGGGTTCCTTATGTTTTTGAAAACTGTGCCTAACATTGTATAATGATTATATGATTAGCAAGGAGGGGGTGCTTCATGTGTAATCCACTTACATTTCCATGTATTTCCATCTCCAGCAGTTAATGGTCAACTCTTGGCATCTCAAAAGTAGTCAGTGGGAAAGACTTCACTTGTACAAGCCTCACAGATCTTTAAAACTCAGGGTGAATGAATACTCTGGGTTCCCTTAGTGTTCCTGAAGTTTATTTGTAACTAATAGACAAATGCACAAATCACAATGGCACTTGTATTGAATCACTGATGTCCCCCTCTGCTTCTGTGTGATCATCTGTAGTCTCTCTCTCCACTTGATGGCCCTGGGGTGGGTTCCTTTCAAGATTTTGCATGGCTGGCTTCATCCCTTAGGTTCTCTGGCCCACAATGCACTGGGAACTCTGAAAGGGGAAGCTACTGACAACATGGCTGTGTCCGCTCCCCTTAAAGTCAGGCAGCGGGTCCTCCAGGCTGATGTGAGTTGATGCCATCATTTTTAACTCCACCAGACACAGGGCAAGCTCTCTGATTCATGACCCTCAAGTCCCCCCTTCCCACTCTCATAATGGTGCGATGGTTAGGGGCAGATAGAATATGCTAAGAACTCTGCAAATAAATCTTTCCCACTGGCCCCTTGGACTTCTCCAGGAATTTTCAAGCTTCTCTTATGTCACCTGAGGTAGATAACTGGGTAATGTCAGTAGAGTTGCACCCAGAGCTAGAATGTGGGGGTCTCCTTAGCCTAGTTCACAGCCTTAGAGCCAGTGCTGAAAATCCAAGACAACAGAAGAAACCTAATTTCTGATCTCTTCTTTGGGTATGAAAAAAGTTCTAAATCTGGCTAATTTTTATAACATCAGATTTTCATCTTACTATGTGTGTAAAATATTCTTTCACTGTTCCCACACATCTTCACAATCATGAAAAATAATAACCAGACTCTCTACTCCCTAAATTTTTACTTAAGTAGGTTGATCTTTGCAAAAGAGCATTAGTTCTGATGACTCTGGCCTCAGAAGAAAGCTCAAAATACCCTGAATTTTTATTTTATGGATTTTCCCATCCTTTTTAAAAGGTATTGTTTTTCAATGATATAAGCATTCTTTTTTTTTTTTTTTAACTAAGAAGCACTGCTTTTTTTCTTCCTGTTGCTATTTCTAAAGCCCCCTCCAAGTAACACAAATCCATAGAAATGACTCTCGTATTGATTCTACCACAATCTTTTCTCTGCAAACATCACATCATTTTTGACACACCTTGTCATTCCCACTTCATCTCAGCAGGTCATTTTGTTCCCCTAGTGAACACCAAAGACTGTTTGAAGGTGGAAGACATTTCCTTTACCTGTCTCTGAACTCTGGGGGGCCCTTAAGATGATCAATACATTTTTTTATGTTATCAATATCTTGAAGATGCTGTGAAATGTAAACATGTGAGAAAGGCCTCAGCTACAGTAATGAGAAACATTTACTCCTTAGGATGAGATGGCCCACATAAAAAGAAAATTCCCAAACAACTCTCAGTAACTGCGACTAATGTGAAGCAGAAGGCAGCCACAGGAAGGGGCTTAAGAATGCGATCAATATCCAGCATGAAGGAGGAAGGACGACCCAAGGAAATTGAAAATAAATGACCTAAAATTCGGGAGGGAGCCAAAAGAATTATGTGTAAAGTAAGCAAGGGAATATAGAACTTCAGGGATAAAAAAAGCAGTTGATTACATTAAACATTACCAAAAATGTCTAGTTTTAAAAACGTGGATTGTGTATATCAATATGGAGATCATTGGACATATCTCAAAGACTTTCAGTAGAGTAATGGGGAAAAATGTCAATGATTGGTCATCAAGTGGGAAATGAGAAAGGAGAGACCAACTGTAAACTTGTTTTTTTTTTTTTTAAATTTGATGTTTATTTATTTTTGGGAGAGAGAGAGACTGAGTGAGCGAGCAGCGGAAGGGCAGAGAAAGACGAAGACACAGAATCTGAAGAAGTCTCCAGGATCTAAGCTGTCAGCACAGAGCCCGACGTGGGGCTTGAACCCACAGATCATGAGATCATGACCTGAGCCAAAGTTGGACACTTAACCAACTGAGCCACCCAGGCACCTGTAACCGTAAACTTGTTTTAAAGTTGAGATGAGAAATGACAAATGGAAGAAGTGACAGGATAAAAGGCTTGAAGAGTTTGAGATTTTTGTGTATAGACTGGGAGCTGAATCAATTAATTATGGCTTAGCACATGTCTATAATCAATTTGCCCACATTATTATCCAAGCTTGGAAGCAAAACTCACGAACGTCTTATGCATGTATACAAATAGCATGTAGAGAGCATATGACTTTGTCCACAAAATGACTTAAAGTGGCATACAATTAGGACATTCTGACCATTGCTGGGGAAATATAAACAACCAGTTCAGCATCCTCTTATTCAGATCCAGTGAGCAAAGCACACCTGGGTCTCTTTCCTCAACTCATAACTGATCAAGTGAGATATACCTGGCCTCTAAAATATGCTAGCCAGGATATTTTGGGAAATGATTCTTGGGACTGAACCTGTGGAAAAAATGGCTGAAGGAAGCACTAACTGGATAATTTCACAGTGAGGTTCTGAGCTCTGTGGTTAACTCTAGCCAGCTAGGTCTTTGATGTTTATTGGGCTTAGAGAAAAACAGAAATTCGGTAACCCTCTCAGGGACGTCCTACAACTTCAGCTAATTAGATTTTAATAAAGAAGGTCATCTCTATTGGCAAGCTTACTTTGTAATTTAGAGGGTGAACCATTTATGATGCAGTCCAACTTACACAAATTAAAAGGCATATAAATCTTCCCTTTAGAAGAAAGGCAATAAATGTCCATAGCTATTAATTGAGGGATAGCAAACACCATCAAAGAGAGGAGTGAGTGGTCTGAAGTTCCAGGACTATGCCAATCTTAAACAATGCAAAACTCAATTTAGCAGCAGTTTTATGGAGAGGAGAAAAGGTGTGAGTGTTTTGTTTGCGTGAATCCATTTTGTTCTTGTGAGGATCCAGCGGGGGAAGTTGCCCTACTCTTCGGACAGGGCAGAGTGTTTCGTTTGCAAATAATCTGCAAATCTGGAAATGAAACAGGGAAGGGATACAGACCGAGGCTGGGAGGATTTAGTCATTCATTTCCTGGAGATGCCTGACACTGTGAGCTCTTCTTCTTCCTTGACTTAGAGGTTGTTGTACTGGTCTTCTTGAACTGCCACAACAAGGAATCACAGACTGGGGGGCTTCAACAACAGGCATTTATTTCCCCACAGTTTTGGAGGCCAGAAGTCTAGATCAAAGTGCCAGGAGGGTCGCCTGGTGAGGCGTCCCTCTTTGGCTCGCAGCCAGCCACCATTTCACTATGTCCCCACACGGCCTTTCCTATGGGCACACCCAGAGAGGGAGCTAGGTCTGTGTCTCTTCCTCTTCTTACAAGGACACCCACCCTAACGGACTAGGGCTGCACCATTAGGACCTCATTTAAGCTTCATTATCCCCGTAAAGGCCCTGTCTCCAAAGAATAGTCACATTGGGGGTTAGGACTTTAACATGACTTTTGGTGGGAGGTGACACAATTCACAATGAAGTCCATACAGTTATATATAACTTTATGTTGAGTTTTGGGAAGCATTGATTCTGGGAGAGGGTAGTAAGTTTTCTGGGGGGGAAAACTTGTTTGATCTTCCAAGTGTGGGAAACGCTATGGATATTTTATATTTAACTCTTCAAAACGCCAACGAGTCTAACAAAGACTATGACGATCTCTACATTGAGTTAAACACATTTAACTTTAACCCAGTATCCTGGAAAAGGGACTTTTTTCCCAGCACCCGTATGAGAAATAATGTTGTGTGCATTGTACCATTTCCATGAAGCGTGGTTTCTGTCTTTCTACGGCTTTTCAAATGCCGCTTTAGTGGTAGACATTTGCAGAGCTTAACAGATGAGATGAAGAGACAGACAAGTACAGAATATCGTTGCGTACTTAACATCTTCGTTGTTGGTGGTGCATCTGCTGCTGTGTACTTGTTCCCATGATACAAAGATACGTGTGTCTTAACTAACTAGTACAGGACAACTTTGGGACTTCTATGATAGAGCCCATTAAATTAATTTTCCTTCCATGGGAAAAAAAAAGGGAAGCTACTCAACCCAGATATCCAGATACAAGTTTTGATGTATTACATAATGGAATGAAATACATAACAGCAATGAAATAAAATGACCCATAGCTACCCCCCCACCAGAAAACCAAAACAAAATAGTACATCTCAAAAACAAAACATTGAGAAAAAAAGTCAAACACCAAAGAGCACACGCTGAATGATTCCATTTATAAGACAGCCAAGAACATTCAAAAATAACCTGCAGTAACAGAAGTCAGAACAGTAAAATGTGTGGCGATTGTCTAGGAGAGGGTACAAGGGAGCTAGGGAGCTATGTGCTGTATCTCGATCTGGGCAATAGTTTCATGAGTATAACAATACATAAAAATAACTGAGCTGTATGTTTAAGATCTATACACTTCACACTACGAAAGTTATAGCTCAAGAGGGGGAAAGCATTGGTGGTTCATTATTGCTTTCTAGGACAAAGTTCAAGTTCCCAAGCCTGGTCTCTTTCCAGTGTGAGCCTGTTCCAGTATTCCACAAGCTCTGAGGACTCCTTGCCTCTTTGTCATCTGATCTATTTATTATTATTCAATTTTGTTGACTTACACTTTCCTCTGAACACGGTCCCTTTTTTGGAATGTCCTTCCCATTTTAGCTGCCTGTTAAAATTCCACTCATTTTTAAGCCTTTTCCAGTTGTCATCTCTTCTGTGAAACTTTCCCTGGTCCTTCCAAACTGATTTCATTGCTTCCTCCTTTTGACTCTCGTAATTGATTTATGTGGACAAAATAGTTCGGATTGACATAGATTAGGAGTTTTCTGGGACTTTCCTGGATTAATTTTTTTTTTTCCTCTTCATCTCCATAGCACTATAGATCTTCATTTTTGGATTAGAATATGGGACCAACAAAAATATCACTCTAATGATATAGTAGGTTTTATAATTCTTTGTCCTTTTTACTTCAATGTGACATCCTTTCTTTGAATAAAGACTATGTCTTACTCCTTTTTGCAGCTGCAGAACTTGACCTTGATAGTGAAGTGACAATCATATCTGTACTATAAGCAAATTTCAACTTTTAAAAAGCAGATAATTTGCATTGTGAATTAACCATGGTATATTTCATTGTCACATTCTGTTGATGTACTCAAGTGATCAGAAGGCAAGATTTTGATAGCATCATTTACAACATCCATACTTTTCCTGGGCAGGATGGTATTCTGCTTAAGAAAAGAGAGTCTTCCTTCCATGTTGGGCAAGTTGCCTAACCTAAGTCTCAGTTTCCTCATCTGTTAAAATTTTTCTGGGTGGGTGAAATTTAAATCAGTTAACATACAGTTAATTACATAGCACCACGCCTACCACAAAGAAAGCATTCAATAAATATTAGGTTAAACTATATGGAACTCAACTGTGTTGGACATACAAAAATAGCAGCTTTATATGGTTTAGTTGATATTAACTATGATTAAAATCATTATCTCTTCCCTTTATACCACTATCCAAAAAATGACTCAAAATCATTTCCTTTAAAAAAAATTTTTTTTGTTAGTACTTATTCATTTTTGAGAGAGACAGAGAGAGAGTGTGAGTGGGGAGGGGCAGAGAGAGGGAGACACAGAATCCAAA
Organism: Felis catus; assembly: GCF_018350175.1. Classification (NCBI taxonomy): domain Eukaryota; kingdom Metazoa; phylum Chordata; class Mammalia; order Carnivora; family Felidae; genus Felis; species Felis catus. The sequence continues at coordinate 161,051,956 of NC_058369.1, read as the reverse complement.
GCAAGCTCTAGGCTCTGAGCTGTCAGCACAGAGCCTGACGCAGGGCTTGAATTCACAAGCCTTGGGATCATGACCTGAGTCGAAGTCAGATGCTTAATCGACTGAGCCACCCAGGTGTCCCAAAGTCATTTCATTTTTAATTTTTAGTATGACTAGAACACAAACTCAACATGTGTATGAAGAAGGCTAATTCTGTTTTATGTTCACGCTTTCTCCCAGGTCATGGCGGATGATCTCTGTCTATAGCAGGAAAGAGTTCATGACACAAAGGGGACAACTTAACCAGCTTCTAGCTCTACCTGTGAGACTGGCTGCCTCCAGCATGGCTTCATGGGCCTTAAACTGAACGCCGAGAGCATATCAACAAACACTCTAACCCAAGGGCACACACTCTAACTAGATTCAACTATGAACTCCTTGAAACACTGCATCCACAAGCTGACTTGAAAAATGACTCACGAGCTAACTTGTTAAAATTCTGAGGCAGAATTTGCTTCCTTATTCATTCAACAAATAGTAATTGAGAGTCCACTAGCTTGAAGGCTCTACCATTGGTCTGGTGGGGAAGGCAAAAATTAATCGTACCACATCAGCCATAGCTGCAGTCCTGAAGAAGCACATGGCTTACTAAGCTGCTCGCGTCTTCCTTGTTTTTTCCATAACTAAAGACAATTAAGTTAATATGACAGTCCTCCCTCAGAGCACATAAGGACTCTGTTTTGCTTCTTTTTACTAATTTTGTGTTGCCTTCCCCTATTTTTTTCTTTCTTAGTGTTCCAGTTCTACAGTTCTTGAAGAATAAAGTTTACCCCCTTTGAATAATTTCAATCCCCTAATTTAATTCTTTTAATTAAGTCCCTATTCATTTAAATAGTTATAAGCATTCTTTAGGGAATTGTGCACTTTAATTATAATTAGATAATGAATATTCAATTAGTGAGATTCTGAAATAAAAATTATCATGCCAGGGACTAAAATGCACAATATCTAGAATCTTTTATTACAGAATTACGAATGAGAATTGTCTACTGGGAATAACTAATTTGTTCAAGCTGGCCAAAGCAAGTACATGTGAAAGTAAATATTTTACTATTACCTAATAGGAAAGTTCTCCCGTTATTTAATATCTTTTATTGGAAGGCTGTAGAACACATTACTAATAATGCCATTCCTGGATACAGTGACCCTGTGAGAAGGCAGACACTGGGGCACAGTTCACAGATCCCAATGTTTAATATGCCAACCGGTGGCATCAGGTGGGGCGCTCTCTTCTCCACGTATACCTTTCATCATCTTGTACACCGATGCTCTGGGTATCTGTTAAATGACCACACTAGCTCATCTCAAAGGGGCATACGAGAGGTGCCCCTCTGACTTCTCCAGGGAATATCAAATGTCCTTGGTCCAGAAAGTAAAATAGATCAAAGGAAGCACACCCATTTAGAAGGAGGCAGGAGAGAGAGAGAGAGAGAGAGAGAGAGAGAGAGAGAGAGAAATGGATCTTCTCAATATATTCCAGGGATAAAAAGAGACAATGCTGAGGCAGACAGGAAAGAGAAGTCTAGTACAGGCAATATAAATGAACTGGTAGAAAGAAAAGGCAGACTTCTCAAGGAGCTGGGTAGAGTATCTCTGGTATGAATAGGTTAGATCTGAGGAGACAGAAGTATATGGAATCAAAAGACACTTGACTCAGAAGGCTTTTTACAAAAAGGGGATGTATTGGACTTCGGTAATCTAGGTACAATGACCTCCCTGCATATAATTTGTGTTCTTAGTCTGACCAACTATGTTTTGTATTGTACTCAAGAATTACCCTGATATAGACTTCTAGTGGTAACCATGATTTACAGGCAAATAGCAAAAGGCTTATTTCTAGGGCTCCAAAAATAAGAAAGAGAGAGTCTAATGTACTTGGATATAGCATCTTTGACAGAGAGAGAGAGAGCCCCTGGGCGCCACAGGGGGAGAACCTAACTACCACGAGCTCCTTTCTTCTGACCTCAGGATGAATGGGCTCGTCCTGTTTTTTTAATTTACTTGGGATGGGAAATGATATTCTAGTTGGTGCTGGTCAAACACTTCATGTTAGCTTCACTATTACACAATCATTTCCCTTGTCTGTCTGGAATATTCTCATAGTTAGCAGGCTAATTTCTGGCAATCCGAAGTTAGGTGTTTTCATCGAACATAGCTGAACCTTTAATAATACCATTCCCGGAAGCCAGGCCCATCTCACTGGTTAATCCTATCACCATGCATCGGGATTCTTTGCCACGTGCTGCTTCGGATTTTGCCAGTGGTGGCAGAAAGCTCCTTCCTATAACCCAGACTTGTCCTACTCATTCATCGGTTACGCATGCTGACAAATGAATTCCATCAGGTCTGCTTCTCCCAGCCCTCAGTAAACACTGGTTATTATTTTCCCTTACCCAAGCAGGAACACTACATTATAGAATCTGTGAGGATCCAAGTAAGAGCCTACACTGTAATTACAGCACGTTTCCGGGGCTCCTGGGGGCTTGTTGTGGGAAGAGTGGGCTAACGGGTGGCTTGTCAAAGTGGTATTTGCATGAAGTCTCTTGAGCCTAAAGGAGGAAGAGAACTGGAGGGCTAAGCTTGACACTAGAGAGTGAACCAGCCTTGGCGAAATGAGTGATTTTTGAATAGAATGAGGTGACTCTCAAACTGTTTCAAGTCACCACTATAAAGAATGCAATGAAAAACCCAGTTGAGTGACTTTATTCACCTGAAGTGATGGTAGGGGGTGGAACCGGGCCCAGGGGCCAATGCACTGGACGCCCCACACTTGTCCAAGGAAAGTGCCCCAGACACGCAAGCAGGGAGTGGGACAGGGGAGGAGGGCGCTGGCAGATGCTATAAGGCAGGTGGAAAAGCCAGTCTGCCATCACGCTTGAGCCGATGCTGGGAACTCCGAAGCAAGTGAACAGAATCTAAGTGTGGCTCAAGTTTCCAAGACTGCTAATTTGGATGGAACCAGAGGAATGCAATTTGTTATATTATTATGAAAATGAGGTGGGATAGAGAAGCAAAAGCTCTAATGGCCAAAGGGAGGAATGGAAAGTTTTTGGACACCTGATTTCTACGTGGGTTTTCAGAATCCAGTTAAGTAAACAAATAACAGAAAGCAGGGTCTTTGTGTATCTATGTTCAGTGTGGTGCTTAGACCTGTTGGGACAGCATCATCTGAAAGCTTGTTAGAAATGCAGACTCATGGCCTCTACCCCGAACCTACTCCAAAGAATCTACATTTAGCAATAGTCCCAGGTGATTCATATGCACAAGATTAGGGAAGAGAAGGCCAACTGATGGGTTAGGAGTTAATTTGGCCAGCAGAGAAGAGCAGCAATTCCATGGTCTCTACTTACTTAATATATACTTGACTTCTGTAGACAACCGAGCTTTAGTTATGGTAGTATAACTTAGTTCATAACATGTTGGAATTTGTGTGATAATATTTTAACAAAATTATGCAATGTCTAATGCCTGTAATAATCTGGCAAGATATTTGGTTCTAGGTTCATGGATCAACCCATAGAAGGTATTCCACTCCCATGAAGAAAAAAGAACCCACTGTAAAATCGATGTATACACCCATAGGAAATCAATGTATACATCCATCTCTTAGTTTTTCTTAATCAAAAGGAAACAGATGCATCATAATCACCTGGGGAGCTTGGTGAAGCCTGACATTCTTAAAGATTTTTGAGTAGGTGTGAAATATTTGAAATCTCAGATTTCAGATCAGAGTGATTCTGATACCACTCCTCCCCTCCCGACATTTAAATAAATACAAAAATAAAATCAAACTAGCCTCTACAGAGAAAGTAATTTGTACTCCCGGATTAAGCAATACTTGCTGTCTAATATTTACACAAGTATCTAATTTTTTGGTGATCATTATAATCAATTAGGTACATTGGGTAAGGGACACAACACATTTGCGACACGGGAATGAGCTTGTAGATAACCAAATTCAAATTAATCATTATCCAGAAAGGCAAAAATCTTTGCTTAAAAGCAAAGCATTTACAAATATTACTTCTTTATACCTCTAGTATATATTAAATTTTTTTCTTTTTAATATAGATACAACACAGTATTGACAGCATTTTAAACTGTGATTTGGGTACATCAACTCTATTGATAATTTTAGAATTGCAAAATGCTTAATTTCCTAGGTAACTAAAATTGTAATCATCATTGCAGTTTTGGACAATGATCTGGGAACCTCATTTGTGTGTGTGTGTGTGTGTGTGTGTGTGTGTGCGCATGTGTGTGTGAGACCATTTCACTTCTTTTTTTCTTTGATCATCTTCTTTCTCAGGATTGTTTTTACTATTTGGAGTCTTTTGTGGTTCCATATGAAGTCCCACGGACATAGCTCCTATGGGTCTGACAAGGGATGTGTGCAGTTACAAGAATGGCACAGATTCAAGGACGCCCCAGAATTGTGTATTTTACTCACAGTCTTTCCAAACCAGATACAGCTTAGCAATCAGGATCATTTTCAGCATGTGCGACGTGCCTGGAAACAGAGCTGACCTTTTACCTTTCTCAGATTTCCAAGAGACTGGAGCTAGCGAATTAAATTCACATCACTTCACCAAGAGGAGGAGGGATCGGTATGTGTTTCAACCATTACATGTCTCAGTTGGTATATAAATCTGTAGACACGATTGAAGAAGAAGGAAGAGGAGGGACGACTAATTCCACTGGTTATCAAAACTTGAAAAAGCTACATTAGTAATATTGTTCCAGGATAGAAAGAAAATTAGAACGACGGAATCACATAAAACAGGGCATCCAGAAACACACCCACTTTTTATGAACCCTTGACTTACGATACACATGGCAGAAAAATGTTGCAAGAAAAGGAAAGACTTGCCAACAAATGGTGCTAGGAAATGAGGGAAAGGAAATGAAGTTTCATCATGGTTTTATACCATGGACAAAAACCAATTCCAGGTGAAATGTAAATTTAAAAACGAAATACAAAATAACACTCCTAGGAAATAACCAAGGAGAAAAACTTCATGATTTTCAGGTAGAAAAAAACTTCTTCCATTCAACCCGACAGACACTGCTATAGACTGAATGTTTGTGTTCCCCCCAATTCGTATGTTGAAATCCCAACCATCACACAAGTACAAGAAGAGCTGAAAATATTAAAAAAAAAATTGACATTACCCAGTGTTGGTGAGTACTTGGAACAATGAACTTTAAAACACTCTGACAGACATGTGAATTGGTAAAATTGCTTTAAAAAAGTCTTTGCCATTATCTACAAAAGCTGAAGATTCATGTGGTCTTTGATCCAGCAATTCTCCTCTTAGAATAGAATAGATATAACAACAACAACAACAAAAAACAAAACATGCTCATGTGCACCTAGAGATATGAACAAGAATGTTCATGGCATTACTTGACCAGCTCAAAACTGGAAACAGGCCAGCGTCCATCAACAATTTAAACTGTGGCACATTCAGGGAAGCCTGGGTGGCTCAGTTGGTTAAGCGCCCGACTGGGGTTCAGGTCATGATCTGAGTTCATGGGTTCAAGCCCCGCGTCAGGCTCCGTGCTGACAGCAGCCTGGAGCCTGCTTTGGATTCTGTGTCTCCCTCTCTCTCCACCCCTCCCCTGCTCGCACTCTGTCTCTGTCTCTCAAAAAAATGTTAAAAAAAAATGTTAAAAAATAAATAAACCGTGGGCATATTTATACCATGGAACACCGTAACAATGAAATCAACTAGAACTATGTACAACAACATGGATGAACCTGACAGACTTAGGACTGAGGAAAATCAATCTAGGCACACAATCCAGGCAGGATTCCATTTATATAAGCTAGAGAAAGTTGCACACCAAATTTATAGTGTTAGAAGTCAGGATAGCGGATACTTTTGCAAGGATGGAGCCATAGTGATTCAGAGGGAACATGAAGATTCCTTTCAGCCCAGCTGGTAACGTTCCATTTTGTTTTTTCACCTGCATGATGGTTACATGACTAACCGCTTTGGGATAAATCACTGAGTAACACAGGCTTGATCTTGGGTACTTTTCTCGATGTCTTGTATATAACAGAAAGTCTCTACAAAAATAAATTAGCAACAGATACTATGAGACCGATAGAGGTTGGGGATGAAAGAAAAGCTTTCGCTGTATGTGTTTGTATAACTTTTGATTCTTCAAACAAGTAAATACATTACCTCTTTTTAAAAGGAATCTGATTTTTGACACAGATGAAAAAATCCAGACAAACTAGAATTGCACACGAGAGCCCAGTGATCCCTGGTCATTTCAGAATCCAAGTAAAAGGAAATGTACTAGTGTCCCAGGGTTAGTGGCTCACACAACAGAAATTTATCACAACTCTGGAGGCTGGAAGTCCAAGATCAAAGTTTCAGTAGATTTGGTTTCCTCTGAGGCCTCTTTTGACTGGCCGATGGACGCCTTTTCTTTGTGTCCTCACATGGTCTTTCCTCTGTGCCCCAAATGTCCTCTTCTTACAAGAACACCAGTCAGATTGTATTAGGACCGCCCCCACCCCCCGCCATGACGTCATTTTAACGAAAAGGTCTCTTGACAGACTCTATCTCCAAATGCAGTCATGTTCTGAGGTATGGGGGTTGAGATTCAACATATGAATGTGGCAGGGTGCAGGTGGGGTGGGGGGGTGAGCATTTCACCTCAACACAAGAAGGGAGGCCTGCACATGCCTCAGTTTGGAGCCAGAGAACAATCTGGCTCTCCTAATGACCTTCTTAGACTAATTGCAAGATTTCACTTGAGTCTGTGCTGCCAACTCCATCCCGATTTGGGAGAAATCTGAAGAGATGTAAACTTTTCTTTTGGATGTTTCCAGAATTTTTGTTTTGTGTCATAGCTCATTTGAACAGAAATCAAAAGAAGATAGATCTTCTGATGTGTTCTGCTTATCTCATTGAGGGCTATTCCGTTTTTTAAGCCCCTGCCAGAGAAATAACCCTCTTGAGCTCTTCTCCAAGAGTCCTTTGGAAAACATCATTGAATAATATACACATAAGTATTCACCCGTATATGTTGTGCTTTTTAAAACATGAAAAGTAACCGAATTTTGTGTCATAAAATTCAAACTTAATAATACGTATTTATGGAGTCATTCAAATATAGTTATTTTATGGTATTTGAAAGAACTAAGGTGTATGAACAAAGCAAGTAGCTGTATAGGCTAAGTGGGCTACAAATACTGAACTGTTTTCAAGACTTTGCAATGTGCAAATCACGATTGCATTTTACTGTGGATTCTCTTTTGGGGGGAGAATATTTCACTTATGAATAGCTACTACTTTATTTTTTTAATGTTTATTTATGTTTGAGAGAGAGAGAGAGAGAGAGAGAGCGAGCGAGCTGGGGAGGGGCAGAGAAAGGCGGGGACCGAGGATGCAAAGTGGGCTTTGTGCTGACGGCAGAGTGCCCAGTGCGGGGCTTGAACCCCCGAAACCATGAGATCAGGACGTGAGCCGAAGTTGGACGCTTAACCGACTGGCGCCCCGATACCTACTTTATATCATGGCTTGATGACCGTCAACAGTTCTTAGCTCAAATATGTTCTCCTCACCATCAGCTGTCCTTTGGGGACTTGCTGTTCTGAGGTCAAATACAGGTATGGCTCCTTTGGTCTTTCACCTCTGCCTCAGCTTGTAGGTCCCAGGATATCTTTCCCCCCAACAAGAAGGATTTCTGCTCCATTTGTCCAGGGACCGCGCATGACCTGACGACCGAGGGGTGAGCAGGCCAGTGAGATGTTCCCCGCCCCCTGGCTCTGTACCATCCAATCCTCTTCCTCTGTTTCCTGACGGAAAGTACAAGGACAGTGTTCTCTCAGGGGACGACTGGAGCTCCCAAAGACCTCTGTAGACTAGTGGACCAAGCGGTTTCCAAACTAATACTAAGATCCCATTTTCCTTTTTGCTCCCTTTCTCTCATCAACACAAGGCAGAATTTTCTAGAGGGTTCACAGCATATGATTCCAACAGACTGAAGAGGAGAAGCCAACGGCTTCTTTTAAATTGGACATTAAAGAGATCTGTAAAATCATGAAACAATGTTACTCTTCTCATTAATTTTTTTTTGTTGTTGTTGTTTGGTCTTGGAAAATACACTTTTTTTTAAATATAAATATATATTAGGCTAACAAGTGAGTTTAAAGTAAATTAATATTTTCAATGTTTCAGCTTTCTTTTTTTAATTTTTTTTTGAGAGATGGAGAGAGAGAGAGGAGAGGGGCAGAGAGTGAGGGGGACAGAGGATCCAAAGTGGGCTCTGTGAGGACAGCAGAGAGCCAGATGGAGGGCTCGGACTCGTGAACCGTGAGATCACGACCTGAGCCGAAGTCGGCTGCTCAACTGACTGAGCCACCCAGGCGCCCCTCAGCTTTAATTTCCAATACATTAAATGCTGATATATAAAATCCATATTAAGTAATAGTTTTTGGGGTCCTGGCTTTTTATGATTATAACGATTTTTATGATTATAACGATTTTTATGATTATAATCATTTTATAATGACTATAAAATCATTATTATAATGATTTTTATGATTATTATGAGTATAATGGGGTCCTGAGACAAAAGAGTTTGATCACTACTGCTCCAGGGAAATTCATCTTAATCCCTATACTCGGGTGTGCAAAAGATGTCAAATGACATTTATTGTCCCTTAATCGAACTTTGAGAAGCCATTGTGCCGTTTCTTCAGTGGTAGGATATTCAGTCTCAGTGGCACAACTCTGTTACACTCTTCGGATGCACCAAACAGAAGAATAAAGTGGGTGTAGCTGTTTTTGTAGAAGATGCTGGATGCTGGGTGGGACGGAAAGGCAGACAGACCTGCGAGAGATCTCATCCTGGAGGTGCTGCAGAATCCTCCCTCTACAAGTGTTTGCAGTTTCCACCCAGCCCTGTTGAAATGGGCATCTCTTCATATTGTAGAGTAAAATCACTCTAAAATGCATCAGTAAACATAAGCAGCAGTTTCATTTCTGGGTATATTTCCAAAGGAAACGCAAACAATGTCTAAAAAAGCAGTATCGGCATCCCCACGTTCACGGCAGCACTATTTACAATGGCCCAGGTACGGAAACAATGGAAGTGTCCATCGATATGCATGTATTATTCATCCATGAAGAAGTAGGAAATCCTGCCATTTGCAACGGCATGGATGGACCCTGAGGGCATTATGCTCAGTGAGGTAAGTCAGGCAAAGAATGACAGGAAAAAAAGAAAAAAAGAAACCAAAGAGATCAGATACGTGGTTACCAGAGGTGGGGGTGGAGGAAAGGGGGCAGTGGGGTGTGGAAATTGGATGAAGGTGGGCAAAAAGTCAGACTTCCAGTTATAAGATAAGTACTGGGGGATGTCACGTGCAACATGATGGCTGTAGTTAACACAGACTGTCTGGGGTACTTGAAGGTTGTTAAAAGAGCAGGTCCCAGGAGTTCTCATCGCAAGGCAAAAGCATGTTTTTCCTTTTCTTTTGCATTTATATGAAGTGATGGTGTTGACCAAACTTACTGTGGTGATCATTTCACAATATATGTAAGGCAGGTTATTATGCTACATACACCTTAAACTTACACAGTACTGTATGTCAATCATATCTCAATAAAACTGATGAAGAAAAAGCAGGATTCCCCTCCGATTCTACCAGAGCTTCTAATACACATCAGAAGACCAGCCATGCTCCCACATGTAAGGGGAAAACGGTCACGAGAGAGATTTGGAATCTAAGCTGCTCCTATTCAGTTTCTAATAACAGTCCTGCTGAAAAGATGCTAATAAATAAACGTGCTCTGAAGGGCTAACATTTATGACCTTATCAGATATCTACGCACATGCATTACCCGAATAAGAGACACATATATGACACCTGCCTGGGGAGTTGTATTATAGTAGAGTGCAGGGCATATTGTGAACCTTTTCCAAACAGATGGATTATAGATTGCTATGAAAAATATCATGTGCTCAAACTATTTGAAGGAAAATGTTCCATTACTGGTGGACTTTTCAGATCATCTGATATGCCACAATTGTTCTCTATGAATGTTCAAGAGCGATTTCTAGTATGTAACTTTTTTATATCTTTTTTGATTCAAAAATCTTTTTTTTTCAAGGTCACTTATTAACATCTCCTAGAACTACTTTATATAGAACACCATTTTAGAATACTTCTTAACTTAATAAAGAAACTTTAATAGGAATTCAGTACCTAGAAACCAAATAGGGACTAAGGAATTTTGTTTTCCTAGGCTGGTTTTCCAAATGTTTTTACTCTGAATCAGTTAAGTTTATTGTTTCACTGCGACCCTGCATGCACACACAACTGAAACAATAGTGAAACAAAGTGTTACAAAATAGTTATCCTTAAAATGTTTGGTGCATTCTGACATTTTATATTCTAATTTATAATATTTTAAAAAGTGTTGGTCACAGGCTACTAAAATGATTTCACAGCCCACGATGTTGAAAAGTAATGCCTTAGAGGACTCCATCGGTGGGTAAAACCAGGCCACTTTAAATCATTCACCATTTAGTAACACAGTTTTGAACAAAATGGCAGAAAGATTACACTTGCTCTGTCTACTCTTAATAGGTGCTTCTTAAAATTAAATAAAAGAGGGGCGCCTGGGTGGCTCAGTCTGTTGAGCGTCCGACTTCGGCTCAGGTCATGATCTCATGGTCCGTGAGTTCCAGCCCCGCGTCGGGCTCTGTGCTGATGGCTCAGAGCCTGGAGCCTGTTTCAGATTCTGTGTCTCCCTCTCTCTCTGCCCCTCCCCCGTTCATGCTCTGTCTCTCTCTGTCTCAAAAATAAATAAACGTTAAAAAAAATTAAAAAAAAGATTAAATAAAAGAAATTCTATGAAAAGTGCAAAGCATTGCACATGTAGGCTATTACTGATTAAAACAGTCATTTTATCTGTGATGCATTTCCAAAGAAGCGAACACTATATAAGTGGTCAGATTTCAAAAACCACAAAGCTGTTAAAAGTACATATTGTTATCTATAAGAATAATAACCGCAGGAAAAAAATTACCACGAGACTCAGTTACCTTATGCTGGATAAGCTTATAGGATCCTATTTCTATACAGATGGTTTATTTTTAAACATGTTGTATCTTTTTGTTAAGTAAATAAAAAAATACAATCTTTACTAAAGCGAGGTTTCTGTAATGAAAATGATTCCTTGTTGTTGTGCAATGACGCTACTTAAAATGAGAAACGACCTTGTTATTTCACTATTTACAACTACAAACAGCTTCTAAGATTTCATATTATAGACTAAACTAGATAATTAATTGGAAGAGTAAAAATAGAAATAATTAAAAAGGAATTTCACGTAACTAATTTCAAATATTTAATATATTTAGAAATGTTCTATATGCTAATATCTGCTTTCCTGTTTCCAGGGAAATTTAGTTTTTCTTTTTAAATCATGTTTAATAAAAACCTTTCCTCCTTCTAAGTCCATGAAGATCATTTTCATTTTTAGTTCATAAAAGCTTTTAGGGTTGCCTTTACATTCGTGTTTTTAATTGACTTGGGGTTAATTTAGATGTATGGTATGAGATGGGGTCATTTTCTTCCTTTCCCTATGGACCCCTGAAGGTCCCACAATGGTTTACTTAAAAGGCCATCTTTTTATCCTTTTCTGACAGATTTGCCACACCAATTCTGTCATAAATTAAGTATCATATACTTATGTGTCTATTCCTGGACTCTGTTCTATTTCTTTCATCTGTTTAACATGTAGCAATATTAATGTTGGCTACAGGAGTTCATTTTTGTGTGTAGGTGTGCGTGTGCGTGTGTGTGTGTAAAACATATTTTACCAAATGAGTCAGAGGCATTAATAATTTGATAAAGGTGCCAAAGAGATGCTATAAAAGTTTTTTTAAAAGCAATAAAGTACACTGAAAACTATAAAGTATTAAGGAAAGAAATTAAAGAAAACACAAATAAATGGAAAGATATTCCACGTTCATGGATTAGAACAATTAATATTGTTAAATTGTTTATCCTACCCAAAGTAATTCTATGGCTTTAATGCAATCTCTGTCCAAACTCCCAAAGGCATTTTTCACAGAAATAGACAAAACCATTCTAAAATTGGTGTGAAACCACAAAAGATCCCAATAGCCAAAGCAATCTTGAGACAAAAGAACAAAGCTGGAGACATTGCACATCCTTATTTCAAACTACATTATAAAGCCATAGTAATCAAAACAGTATGAAGCTGGCATTAAGACAGGCATATGTAGGGGCACCTGGGTGGCTCAGTCGGTTAAGTGTCTGCCTTCAGCTCAGGTCATGATCTTGTGGTTTGTGAGTTCAAGCCGCGCGTCAGGCTCTGTGCTGACAGCTCAGAGCCTGGAGCCTGCTTTGGATTCTGTGTCTCCCTCTCTCTCTCTGCCCCTTCCCTGCTCTCACTCTGTCTGTCTCTCTGTCTCAAGAATAAACATTAAAAAAAAAAAAGACATATACATCAATGGAACAGAATAGAGAGCCCAGAAATAAACTCATGGGTACATGGTCAATTAATTTTTGACAAAGGAGCCAGGAATATACAATGGCAAAAGAATGGTCTCTTCCACAAATGGTGCTGGAAAAATACCCAAATGGCAATGTGGATATCCACACACAAAAGAATGAAACGGGACCCCTATCTTACACCATACACAAACGTCAACTCAAAATGGATTAAAGACTTGGATGTAAGGCCTGAAACTACAAAAATCCTAGGGGAAAAAAAAACAGAGGTTAAGATCCTTGACGTTGGTCTTGGTGATGATTTTTTGGATTTGATATCAAAAGCAAGGCAATGAAAGCAAAACTAAACAGGCGGGACTGCATCAAACTCAAAACCTTCTGCACAGTAAAGGAAACCATCAACAATATGAAAAGACAGTCTATGGAACTGAAAAGAATATTTGCAAACAATGTATCTGATAGTGAGTTAATAGCCAAAATATACAAAGAACTTGTACAAACCCAACAGCAAAACACTTCAAAGAATCAAACTTAAACATGTGCAAAGGACCTGAATAGACATTTTCCCAAAGAAGATACACCCAGTAGATCCCAATACAAGAATAGTAGATCTTTCCCAAAGAAGAATGTCAACAGGTGCATCAAAAGGTGCTCAACACCACGAATCAACGAGGGAATCCAAATCAAAGCTACAGCGAGTTACCACCTCCCACCTGTTAGGGTGACTATTATAAGGGTAAGAGACAGCAAGTGCTGGTAAGCAGGCAGAGGAAAGGTAACCCTTCTACAATGTTAGTGGGGATGTAAACTTGCACAGCCCCTATGGAAAACAGTATGGAAGTTCCTCAAGAAATTAAAAATGGAACCACCATCGGATCCAGCAATCCCATTTCTGGGTATAAATTCAAAGGAAATGAACGTTACCTTAAAGAGATTATTTATTATGCTCCCCCCCCCCCTACTTCCCTGGCATGTTCATGGCATCCTTATTCACAATAGCCAAGACATAGAAAGAAACCTAAGTGTCTGTCAATGGATGAATGGATAAAGAAAATGTGCTGTAGGTAGACACACAATGGAATATTACTCAGACTTAAAAAAATAAAAGGAAATCTCGTCATTTGCAACAGCATGGATGAAACTGGAGGGTATTGTTTAAGTGACATAAGCTGGACAGAGAAAGACAAATACCGCAAGGTATCTCTTATACGTGGAACCTAAAAGAACAGAAGTCAAACGCATGAACAGAGTAGGAGGGTGATTGTCAGGGGCTGGGGAAGGGGGAAATAGGGAGAGGTTGGTAAAAGGGTGTCCACTTTCATTTAGAAAATGAATAAAGCCTAAGGATCTAGTGACTGCGGGTGATAACACGGTAGTCTATTACTGAAATGTGTTAAGAGAGTAGAACATAGGTGTTCTCACCGGAAAACAAAACAAAAGAAGGAGCTGTATGAGGTGATGGATTTGTTGATTAGCTCCACGGTAGAAATCCTCTCACAATGTATATACATATTGAATCATCACCTTGTACCGTTTAAATATGTTACAGTTTTATTTGTCTGTTACGCCTCAGCAAAGCTGAAAACATGCAAAATGTAGATTAAAAATTAATCTACAGTTGAATGAATATATATGTTCATATATGTATGAGTATCTATTCATATACGTGCATGATCCTGTTTTCGTCTTTTTATACTGTTTTATACTTTTCATATTGTGCATTTCCATGAATAGAAACTTTTATTAATTCCAGTAGACTCTGTCAACATAAGGGGGCTGACCATATTTTTCACGGTTATATTTTCAGGGCAGAGAACTGTGCCTAACACATTTTAGATACTGAACACATATTGCTAAGTGATGAATAAATGAATACGGAGAGTTTCTAAGACAATTAAAAGAAAATAATTATCTAAATATTTAGGAAAAAAACCATTAGCTATCACATTCAAATACCAATTATTAACTGAAAATGACCATGCTTTTCAGTACCAGAAATATATAAAACCACTATATAAAATAGTAGGATGCGTTATCACTGAATCAATATTCAATAATTTGCAAATAAATTACGTAAATGTCACTGCTTTCAGTAAAATCACCATGCCATTATCATCTTTTCTACTTACTGTCCTCTTTTCCTTCTGTATAATTCTAAGGTTCTGGTTAAAATGCAATGCTATATCTTCTACTCACAATAATACTGACCTTTAACAGGTTTTATTTTATTGAAAATAATGCTAAGTTCCTTGTGGGCTGCTTCCTGCAATAGTATAATATCAGAAGTAAACCTAAATACGACTTGAACAAAGTCTTGGAAGGTGATGTAAGACTTTGTAGAGGTCTATGGAAGAAGCAGAAAGGGACAGTTATGTCGCATGAGCCAAAGCAGAAGGACTTAAATTTGTCTTCATTCACGTCTCTCCCCATATTTCACTGGTCAATCAACTCTCTCCCTGTTTTCTCCCCTGAAAATACTTCGGCTTGCTTTCATGTCTTACTGCCGATATCCCTTCTATCCCATCTTCCTCTCCATTGCTTCTAGATCTGTTCAGTCCCTTTGTAGTATAAATTGACTTAGCATCTATAGCGGGTAGAATTGTATTCTACCCACAAACAGATTTTCAAGTTCTAATCCCTACTACTGGCGAATGTGCTTTATTTGGAAACAGGATCTTTGCAGAAGTATTCAAGTTGAGATGAGGTCATATTGGAGTACGGTTGACCCTAACCCTTATAAGAAGAGTGAAATTTGCACACAGAAGGCACAGACAGAATGCCATGTGATGACAGACAGGGACAGGAGTAATGTGTCTAAACGTCAAGGATATATCAAGGATTGCTGTTAACACTAGGGGCTAGGAGAGAGAACATGGCCTTGCTGACACCTTGATTTCAGACTTCTGGCCCTTAGGACTGTTAAGGCAATAAATGTCAGTTGTTTTAAGTCACCCAGTTTCTGGTGCTTTGCTGTAGCAGCCCCGGGATACTATACTGCTCGTCTCAGAACTTCTCTTTTTCTACTTATTATTCTGATCAGCACAACCAATAGAATCAATCTTCCTTAGAAGGTGGGAGAGATATGGGGTGCCTGGGTGGCTCAGTCAGTTAAGTCTCTGACTTTGACTCAGGTCATGATCTCACACCTCGTGAGTTCAAGCCCTGCATCCGGCTCTGTGCTGACAGCTCAGAGCCTGGAGCCTGCTTAAGATTCTGTGTCTCCCTCTCTGCCCCTCCCCTGCTCCTGCTCTTTCTCTCTCTGTCTCAAAAAAAAAAAAGAATCATTAAAAAAAACTTTTTTGGGGGGTGCCTAGGTGGCTCAGTCGGTTAAGCGTCCGACTTCAGCTCAGGTCATGATGTCACACTCCGTGAGTTCAAGCCTCATGTCGGGCTCCGTGCTGACAGCTCAGAGCCTGAAGCCTGCTTCAGATTCTGTGTCTCCCCGTCTCTCTGCCCCTCCCCTGTTATGCTCTGTCTCAAAAATAAATAAAAAACATTAAAAAAAATTTTTTTTTTAAATTTTTATACAGAAAGAAGGTGGGAGGGGTATCTAGGGCCACTTAGATGCCAGTATTTTGTCCCACTCATACAGAATTTAAACTATTTGACTACGTGAGCTTCTCTTTCTCAGGATGCAATTGTTCCCTATCAGTCTACTTTAGGGGATACTGATAAGAATATAAACTATTTTCCGAAAGAAGAGACAGAGGGGAAAGAGACAGAGGAACACACAGCTAACATTGAGTACAACTAGTATTTCCCATAAACCTAAGAAAATGAAAAGTGAGCAAGAGAAGTATCCATGACATAAGGCTCACTTTGTCAAATTGGAGAGGGCCACACACATTGAAAACACCATAGGATTGGGGAAAACTCATTGGGCCACAACATCAAAGACCAGATACTAGCACAGGCTTGCTTCAATGCTTCTTATGTGACTTTGGGAATACCACCCCAATTCCTTAAATTCCTCTAAGTGCACAAACAAAATGTTGGACTAGCTAATCCCTAAGACAATGCTTTTTAAACTATAGGTTGCGATCTACCTGTAGATGGTAATTTCAATTTGGGAGATCATAATCGGCATTAAAAAGAAAAAGAAAGAATGGAAAAATGAGAAAATAAGAGAGCCCATCAGGTTCTGCACAAAGTATAGGTGAGTATTATTTCATGAAGCTTTAAGTTCAGTTATGTACACACGTGTGAAGTGACTGTGTTTATGTGTTTGTACTTGGCCAACATAAAATAGCTTTCTTGCTGTGGATTACAGTTCAAGTTTTTAAAAGACACTACCCTGAGTTCCCTTTCGACACTAAACTGCTAATGATCTCTGATAATCAGCATATCACCAGGTGGAATACATTTAATTACTTAAAGAAATATGTTCAATTTAATGTGCCAATGATCCGTAATCACTGAAAAGAAAATATGTAAATGTATTATTTGCTTTTAACTGGGATATAAATACACTTTATATTTTGAACTAAAGAATGAGCTTAATTTTTACATGGAAGGGGGAAGAGAATATCACGTGAGAAATAAGCCCACGGACCTAATCAAAGGAGGGACATGAAGCAAGGCTTTAATCAACGTTCTTACAAGAGCAGATGTCTGATGGACAGGCACACTCGGGGCGGTTACAGCAGACAATTTATCTCCTAGCATGAAGCCCCTCCACTGATTCCTCATTGGCTGAGCACTACAAAGGTTACAGCCTCACCTGGAAGTCGCTTGTGCCCATGTAAAGCAAAAAGCAGTCTGATTGGAACAAATGTACATTCCTTGAAGTGATGCAGACTTTAGTTCTTTGGCGCATGCTCATTGCGAAGGCCACAAAGATAAGCCCGTGAAATGGAGAGGGAAAGAAGAACCAGGAAGTGAAGGGTCTAAGGGTTTGGGAATCCACTGTGGTGGTGGTGAGGATTGTACATATTTCCAAGAGATTGTAAACCAATTGTTAACTAGACAGCACAGCACTTTTTGGTATTTATGAAACTGAATTATCTCACTTC
This sequence comes from Felis catus, assembly GCF_018350175.1. Classification (NCBI taxonomy): domain Eukaryota; kingdom Metazoa; phylum Chordata; class Mammalia; order Carnivora; family Felidae; genus Felis; species Felis catus. The sequence continues at coordinate 161,034,394 of NC_058369.1, read as the reverse complement.
TTTTTTTAAATTAATTAATTTTTTAGTTTACATACAAGTTAGCATATAGTGCAACAATGATTTCAGGAGTAGATTCCTTAATGCCCCTTACCCATTTAGCCCAGCCCCCCTCCCACAACCAGCAACCCTCTGTTTGTTCTCCATATTTAAGAGTCTTTTATGTTTTGTCACCCTCTCTGTTTTTATATTATTTTTGCTTCCCTTCCCTTATGTTCACCTCTTTTTTTATCTTAAATTTCTCATATGAGTGAAGTCATATGATATTTGTCTTTCTCTGACTGACTAATCTCGCTTAGCATAATACCCTCTAGTTCCATCCATGTAGTTGCAAATGGCAAGATTTCATTCTTTTTGATTGCCAAGTAATACCCTATTGTGTGTGTGTGTGTGTGTGTGTATATATATATATATATATATATATGTATATATATATATATATATAGTATATGTATATAGTGTGTGTGTATACACACACACACACCACATCTTCTTTATCCATTCATCCATTTGGGCTCTTTCCATACTTTGGCTATTGTTAATAGTGCTGCTATAAATATTGGGGTGTATGTGCCCCTTCAAAACAGCACACCTGTATCCCCTGGATAAATACCTAGTAGTGCAACTGCTGGGTCGTAGGGTAGTTCTATTTTTAATTTTTTGAGGAACCTCTATACTGTTTTCCAGAGTGGCTGCACCAGCTTGCATTCACACCAGCAGTGCAATAGGGATCCTCTTTCTCTGCATCCTCACCAACATCTGTTGTTGCCTGATGTGTTAATGTTAGCCATTCTGACAGATGTGAGGTAGTATCTCATGGTGGTTTTGATTTGTATTTCCCTGATGATGAGTGATGTGAAGCATTGTTTCATGTGCCGGTTGGCCATCTGGATGTCTTCTTTGGAGAAGTGTCTATTCATGTCTTTTGCCCATTTCTTCACTGGATTATTTGTTTTTTTGGGTGTTGAGTTGATAAGTTCTTTACAGATTTTGGATACTAACCCTTTATCTGATATGTCATTTGCAAGTATCTTCTCCCATTCCATTAGTTGCCTTTTAGTTTTGCTGATTGTTTCCTTCACCGTGCAGAAGGTTTTTATCTTGCTGAGGTCCCAATAGTTCATTTTTGGTTTTGTTTCCCTTGCCTCTGGAGATGTGTTGAGTGAGAAGTTGCTGCGGCTGAGGTCAAACAGGTTGTTGCCTGCTTTCTCCTCTAGGATTTTGATGGCTTCCTGTCTTACATTTAGGTCTTTCATCCATTTTGAGTTTATTTTTGTGTATGATGTAAGAAAGTGGTCTAGGTTCATTTTTCTACATATCGCTGTCCAGTTTTCCCAACACCATTTGCTGAAGAGACTGTCTTTATTCCATCGGACATTCTTTCCTGCTTTGTCAAAGATTAGTTGGCCATACATTTGTGGGTCCATTTCTGGGTTCTCTATTCTGTTCCATTGATCTGAGTGTCTGTTTTTGTGCCAGTACCATACTGTCGTGATGATTACAACTTTGTAATACATCTTGAAGTCCTCGATTATGATGTTTCCAGCTTTGGTTTTCTTTTTCAAGATTGCTTTGGCTATTCCGGGTCTTTTCTGGTTCCATACAAATTTTAGGACTGTTCTAGCTCTGTGAAGAATGCTGGTGTTATTTTGATAGGGATTGCTCACTTACTTCTCACATACCAACACTGGGGCACTTTGGCATATGGATTATCTCAAGCAGAAGAAATTGGGACCCAGCAGACTCAGAAAGAGCTTTTTACCTCCCCCTTAACTGTCTAAAAGATTTTGTAAATTAATTAATTAACTTGAGAGAGACAGAGAGAGAGAGAGAGAGAGAGAGAGAGAGAGAGAGAGAATCCTCAGCAGGCTCCAAACTGTCAGTGCAGAGCCCAATGTAGGGCTCAAACTCATGAACCATGAGATCATGACTTGAGCTGAAACCAACAGTTGGATGCTTAACCGACTGAACCACCCAGGTGCTCCTTAAAAGAATTTAGACAGGGGTTCTGCACCAGGAAGAGAGCTATCACCAGAGGTAACTTTTTATATGAGAAAGACTTATTGGCATGGCAAACCTCTGTTTGCCCAACGTTTGTTGCTCTCTTCTTCCTGTGACCTGTCTTCCTCCCCCCTTGAAGCCCCACACTCCTACCCCTTTCTTCTTAGCTTAGGATGGTACGTAAACCTCAATTACTTGATTGTCAGTGAGTCCCATATATTTATAGAGCTCCTGTAAGTCCCAATTTTATTTTTCTCCCGTTAATCTGTTGCATGTCAATTTAATTATTACACCAGCCAAAGAATCTAGAAGGGAAGAAGGGAACTTTTTCTTGTCCCTACAACATCAACATTAGATTGTAGCTCTTCATCTGAATCTCACCTATCTACCTATATTAAACCCAATTTCAAAAACTGAAATCATACTAGCACAAATTCTCATAATGATATGTCTTTCTAAGATATATACGGCTCTAAAATTTTCAATTGTTCTTTGATTTCACATTTTCTATTAGAGCTATTAGTTTGAATTCAGCAGCCTGTACACATATTCCCAAACCATAACTGGTCATTCCTGACTATTCTTAACCTAGTGATCCCAGGTTTAGTACCTGCTCCTTACCAGCATCACCCTTTCCTAATTTAATCTGGGGCATATATCCTAAGAAGCAAGATATTTCTTTTATTATATAGAGGTTTGGACCATTCTCTACTATAAAACCTGTTGATGGTCAGTAATGAATCTTCTCTCTCTTCCTTCCCTATTACAGAAAAAAATACCCTGATTTACTCTCCAGAATAGATTATAAATGTACCTTTCTGTACTTTTCTATTGTCCATTGAATCTCTTCTATGGCCTCACATTTTCCAAGGGAGATGTATAAATACCTTTCTCGTCTTCCCTATTTGCAGGGCCCAAGAGGGTTCACTTTTGGGGCTCCAGAGTCTTGTGGTTTGGGCAGAGCAGAGCTCACTCAGTCCTGTGGATTAGAGGATAGGTATGTGTGTTCCTGCAGCTTCCACGGGGGCACCCAGAGGCTGTCTATCTTCCTTTGGGAAACTGACTTTGCCCAAGGGTGTTATAACATTAAAGTACGTTAAAGATCAGCTGAAATGTCAACAAACTTTGAAAGAGGGCTATTAGCAATGCAAATGTGAGTTTCCTGCTCTGGTGATAAGCACAATAAACAAAACTGTAAGGACATTTTTTTTTTTTAGCCCTTCTAGGTGAACAGCTCAAGCTGTGATGTAAAAGCCAGTTCTCCTGGGACTGAGGATAGTTCATCATACTTATCTGATGTGCTAGCCAACCGTATGGATTGCATTAATCCTATTGACACAGTCACAGTTGAAAACAGTCTTCAGGTTGCAAAGTTAGTCCCCGGTAAGTGATTATGCCTTTGTAACCGCATTTGGTGTTCAACCCATCCTGGACCCTGGCTTGTGATACCACTCAGGAATTTCAAGAGCGGAGGCGGTCACAGAGAAAGCTCATTGCAATCGACTCCCTTTCTCCTCAAGCCAGTGGTGGGTGGAAATTGGGACCCGGCAGGAAAATGTCACTGGTATTCGGCTTCTGAGAGAATGCTAGCTGACCCTGCACCCACAGTAAATGACTGTTTTTCTTCTTGGGTATTACTGCTGTGAAATAGCAAAAATTCAACCAAGGAAAATTTAAAGATCTAATTGGCTTTATTAATCAACTCATGAATCGGGCAGCATCCTGTCTAGCAAGAGGTTGGGAGTTACAAAAGGCTACAGAAAAGGAAAGGTTTTTAAAGGTAGAGAGGGAGGAGAAAAAAGGCAATTATTAGGAAAGAATCCATTGCTTTAGGCAAGGTCATAGGGAAGTGGAAGGGGTCTATCAGTAAATTTCCTAGCGCGGACCAGGAAATTCCCATGTTGCCTGGTTAAAGGTTAACATTTCTGGGGGGTTGAAACTGCAGTCAAGTTAGGTCTTAGTTTACTGACTCGGCACCTTAGCCTAAGTGCTATCATTTTGGGCCTGTGGTCTTCTTTTCAACACTGCCCAATCAAATCACAGCTCTCTGATTTCCTTATGGGCAGTGACCAGGCATCATCCATTTTTTTTTCTGGACCTCAGCTCAACCAACAGCCCTGGATGGGAACCATTCTTCTTAGAGCTTCTTTTGAAGTGGTTTCCTGAATCCTGCCTGGGTTTTCTGACTTACAGCCCAGGGTCAAGCTTCAAGCCAGCTTCTCTGGATTCCAAGTGACCTGGTAGAGGTGCACCAAACCTCTTGGATCTTTCTATCCATCAGAATGTCACGGAGTTCAATAATTCTATTTCTTGCTAACAACGCAAGTTTCTTTTGTATGCCCTCTTACTGGGAGAACAAGTAGGTACCGGGTGCTAGAATTCATTCGCATCTATGTTTCTAGGTGTAAATTTCCTTTTAAGGATTTCTTGAGCCGGATAGGATTACTCTCATGCAATCCATGACTTTGTAGAGGCGATAATGTTTTTGCAATAGGTCTAAATATAAATAGTTTCCTGTTCTGCATGGTTCTGTGTATTGTGGACTTTTTTTTTTTTTTTGAATGTTACAATGAAATTCTAAATTCATCATTGAGGACACTTACAATGAAGGAAAATTCAAAGCAGACTTTGCCCAAATCTGCATAAACACGGGGGTTGAGAAGAAGAGTTAATTTTTAAGGTATGTCGCTTTTTTCCTCCTGTCTTTCCAGACTGTAAGACAAATTTTTAAAAAATGTTGTGTAGAAATGGAATTTAATTTGGTGACTGGTCATTAAGCCAAAAGAGACCACGTTGCCTCTTGGAATCTTAATCATCTCCAAGGATTGGGAAGACCAAACAAATCCAAGTTTATTTTTAAAATAAGTCATTTCAAAAAGAGAAAGTCATTTCCAACTTAGACTCATTGAGCTTCTGTTGTGTATGGGGCACTCATTTTGTGTTCTCTTTCTTTGTAACGTTAAGAGACCCAGAAGAGCTGAGACCCTCCTTCTGTGCCCTTGGTGGGTCCTGGTCTCCTGATGCATTCTTGTATATTTCTCTCCAATAAAAACCCCATATTGTCCATGTGACAACTGCTAATCAACAAGAACAATCCGTGCCTCTTTGGAGAACCATTCTTGACTGCTAAAGTTCAGGGCATCCCACCTAAAATATGCCACTTAAGTATACTGACTATTTTGAGTTGCGGGCACAGGAAAAACAGCAGGTGTAGGGAAAGGCTTTCTTTGAACTCCCCTTGTCTGCCTAAATACAGGTTCCCCCAAAGCGACTCTTCTTTTTTTTAATGTTTATTTATTTTGAGAGAGAGTGACAGTGAGCACATAAGTGGGAGAGGGGCAGAAAGAGAGGAAGCGAGAATCCCAAGCAGGCTCCGAGCTGTCAGTACAGCCCGATGGGAGGCTCGAACTCATGACCTGTGAGATTCTGACCTGAGCTAAAATCAAGAGTTGGACTCTTGACCAGCTGAGCCACCCAGGCATCCCAGGAACTCAATTCTCAGGGATCTGCTTCCCTGGGAGTTTCATCAACCAGGAAGGCTTGACACTGATCACTGGAGAGGAGACTGGAAGTCTGTACCACACACATCCAGACAATGTGTGTCACAAACTATCAAACCTCCTATTTATTCTTCTATGGGCCCATTCATCTTTCCTAGAAGTCATGTATTCTTGCCTAAGTGGCCTCCACCCCTCTCCCCTTCGCTTATTAGGGTGGTATATAAGCTCTAAAATCTCATCATTTTGGGGGATATTCACTTTTTTTGCCCTGTGATGCCCCGGACATACAATATTAAAAACTCACGAATGTATGTGCCTTTTCTCCTGCCAATGTCAATTGTCAGTTTATTTCATAAACCCAGCTGTCGAACCTAGGAGGAGTGAGGGAACATCTTCCCTTCTCTATACCAACTATTCCTGAAACTAGCTGAAACCTGGATCCTTTTCTGCAAAAGCCCGGTAAAAAACCTTCCACCATTGGGGCGCCTGGGTGGCTTGTCATTTAAGCGGTCGACTACAGCTCAGGTCATGATCTCGCAGTCTGTGAGTTCGAGCCCCGCGTCGGGCTCTGTGCTGACAGCTTGGAGCCTGGAGCCTGTTTTGGATTCTGTGTCTCCCCCTCTCTCTGCCCCTCCCCTGCACACGCTCTGTCTCTCTCTCTCAAAAATAAATAAATGTTAAAAAAAAAAAAAAGAAAACCTTCCACCATGGCTTATGTTCATGGTATTCTGGTTGATTTTCTTCCGCATAAACCAAGCTTCCGGCTTATGTGGAGGAATCTCTTAGTACTTAACGTTTCTGCTTCTTCTTGGTCTGTCACCTCCCCATGTCACTGTCTCGAGTTTTCATTCATGCTTTGGGATTTTTATCGGTCACGCAAGTAAACCAAAAGGTAAATGTGCCAGCATGTTGGAGGGGCACTTCGTCGTCCCCCTTCCCTAACCTCACCCTCACCCCTGGTGATGTGAGGGCCATTTCACACAGAAGTCATTCTGGAAGCTACCTTTTGTTTACCTTGCTGGTGTTCTATTCTGAAGAAAGTAGCTCTCCTAAAGAGCAGTCTGGACAAGGCTTGTGCTAGGCGTTTGTGTTATGTGTTTGGAGGATGAATTAGAAAAATACAGAAAATGGAGAACACACTCTGGAAAGTACATCAAAGGAACCCTAGGTAGGAAGAGAGGAGAAAATAACTTTTAAACCATCTTTTGGAATCTAAGCATGTTTACGACTGGCTAAGAGGAAGATTCCTCTGTGTGTGTGTGTGTGTGTGTGTGTGTGTGTGTGTGTGTGTGTGTGTGGGCGTGTGTGAATAAACTGTGCCTGAATGTCCTTCCAGATGTTGTAGGCATGATGGCAGGCTTACATACATAATTCATTTCTCATTTTCTTATTCTCACGGTAATCAGCACATTTCCTTCTACTGTCCCAAGTGAAAAGCTTTTTGAATCCTCAAAATTACACTTGACCCTTCTAAACCACAAATTTACTTTGCTTTACAGCTTTCCTGCTTTGCACTGTAAATGCTGAATAATTTAGACACAAATACACAAAGAAGAAAAATCATTACCTTTTAGAGTTGAGAAGCTCCAGGATACTTAACTCTCTCCTTCCTTCTTAATTATTAGAAATTGGTTAAAAAAGTTCACAACTTGCTTTGTTTTGTAGCAATGTAAATTCCATGTTAAAATTTTATCTATATTCACATCCATCACATTTTTGCAGATCTAGATCAGTCAGTGGCAAACAACAGAATCTGTTTGGAAATATTTGCCATGTTGCCAACCAAAAGAAAGAATAGTAAAACCAATACTTTTCCTTAAAGGAAAGATTTTTTTCTCCCATTGATTTGTTTAGCAATTTGGCTATAATTCTATGCAATCTATTGAAGCTAGGCAATGCCGAGAAAATATTATGCATTCCACCTTAACATATTCCTTTTGTGTGTTTCAAGAACTATGCCTGGAAGCATCAAACCTTAAATTATTCTGTAATTGGCAGGCAGCAAATAGCAATTTCAAGTTCCAAGCAGTGCCAAGGCCAAATGGAAGAAGACATTTATAATGGCTGTGCCTAAGAAAAAGTATAGCTTGAAGGATTACCTACAAATTGAGCTATAAACACAGTGTTGCCAGCATTGGGGAGAAACAAGAGGAAAAAGAATTTGTTATCATCAAAGTATTCACTTTACAAAACAGCCGAGTACCCATCCTACAACCCTTTAAGTGAGAACGTTTAAACTTATCACAAGTAATTATTTGGAATGGACACTTAGGAAATTCCAAGCACATTTAAAACAAAGGCGGACCAGAAAGGTAATTACTGATTTTAATTTTCCCCATTATGTGCAACAGTTGCCTCTAAAAGTACCGGCAAAACACAGCCACTTGTCAATTCCCCTTAACTTGTAAACATGGGCATATGTCTCTCAACATTATTTTCTTTTCAACTAGGATTTTTAAAAAATCTTGCCCTATAGGCAGATGGTCTCGTTAGAAACATGAAATGCTGCTTCCTTCACGTGTTGCCACTTTCTTGCCCTTAATTGTTTTTAAATAATAACATCCCTTCTTTATGTATCACAAACATCTTGGAAAATCAGGAGTCCATGTAGAATAATCATAGTACTTAACTCACGTTCTAAAACAGGGTATTTATTTAATATGAGTGCACATGGCTTGCTCAGAATGGATATGAGCAAAATTTTACATTTTTATGTGAAATATTTCTGGAGAACAAAGTTATTATGGCTTTCCAATGTTCAAAATGGTAGACAGAATAACAAAATAAAAATGAGAAGCCAGTATGATGGATCTTCCATCACATACAAGATCCATTAGCATTTAGAAATGAAAGATAGGACATCTAGAAGTTACCCTGCATGGACTTTGAAAGACTGGCAAAGTCTCTCAGTAAGTCTGTCTTCGTTCCGGAAAAGCATTTGATTGAGCCGATCATAAAGTCTTCGCTGACACGTTGGGACGTGGTTGAATGACAGAGATGCTAGGCCTACTCTCCACTCAGTGAGCTGCTGGAGACAGACTTCTACAGGTGCACGTGACACAGGTCTGCCCGTGGCCTTCTGCTGCTTGACGTGACAGACAACTTGGAAGAGAAAGTATACTCGCGAAACTTTCAGATGAGCCAAATTTAGGCATTTTCATACAGCATTCAAAGCCAGCTAATATGATCTAACTAGATTGGGAAAACAAAACAACAACCCATAATCCGGTAGGATTAAGTGGAAAAATTTCTGGTTGAAGTTCAAAGTACGGAATAGAGACGTTGGACCGAACATCATCTCATGTAAATGATGTGAAGGCTTTACACAAAAATGCCATCCGTGCCAGCAGTGAAATAAATGAAGTGGTGAAAAAAGTTAATCTATTATTGGCATGCCTTGAAGGATCTGGCGTCCAAAACCAAACAAGATGTGCACGGTACGACCGTATTAGCCCTAATCGGGACACACTCAAGCATCCGCATTTATATCTGGTCTTCATAATCAGAACACCCACAAGTGAGAAAAGTGTCCAGGAAGGTAAGATTCCAGAACTACTACGGGAACTGGGGATTTTCGGTCTGGAGACCTCTTAAAGAACACTTGACAGCAGCTGTCAGGGACTTGAAGGGCTGGGAGATAAGACGTGTGTGTTTTCTGTATTTCTCCCTGCACGGGGCACAGCCAGCGTTACTAAATCTAAGTTATAGAGAGACATGTGTGACTTGAGGAAATATGAAGCCTCCCACACACTGATCAATGCTCTGAACTACTGCCTGAGATCCTGAGATATTGCAATAGGCTTCTGGAGGCTCTGGTTGAAAAGTCATGGACGTTCAAAGGGTGGATATGCAGGTGGGATGATCTCAAATTAGGTACGATTGAATGATTTTATGATTTCTCCTCTTAGGCAACCTGACTCAAGAGCCAGCAGGAAACATTTATCGGTGGTTTTTTTTCTATTTGCTGTAAACAAAAGGTTTAATTCGACAGGTATCTTATTTTTTTAATTTAAGTATTGTTTAAAATGTTTGTTTAATGTTTATTTTTGAGAGAGAGGGACAGAGAATGAGCGGGGGAGGGGCAGGGAGAGGGCGAGACGCAGAATCCGAAGCGGGCTCCGAGCTGTCAGCACAGAGCCCGTTGTGGGGCCTGAACCTACGAACTGTGAGCTGAAGTCGGATGCTTAACTGACTGAGCCACCCAGGCACCCCGATTTTGTTTCATTTAAAAACAATGTTTATTTATTTTGAGGGAGAGAGCATGCATGAAGGGGAGGGGCAGAGAGAGAGAGATAGCAGGGCTCGATGAGAACCATAAGATCATGACCTGAGCCAAAATCAAGAGTCGGATGCCTAACTGACTGAGCCACCCCAGTGCCCCTGAACGGAACAATAGTTCTCTAAAATTCTGGTGTCACTGGGAAATCCATCAGTGTTGGTACCTCCTGACCTGTTGCTGATTCAGCCCAGGAAACAGGGGCGTTAAACGGTAAGACTCCTCCTGTATGAGGCACGTGCTCCATTTAGCGCTGTCATTCCTGCTTGGATCTTCAACCCCTAAGACCACTTTTCTAGATCTGTTCTATGCCCTGCTAAGACTTGAGAGCATGTAGAATCCCAGAGATAGCAGTGAGATTCACTGTCAAATTGAGGAGAAAACAAGATGCCACATGAACTATACTCGCCTTAAAAGCAGATATATTACATGGGGCGCCTGGGTGGCTCAGTCAGTTGGGCGTCCAGCTTCGGCTCAGGTCATGATGTCACAGTTCATGAGTTCGAGCCCTGCGTCAGGCTCTCTGCTGACAGCTCAGAGCCAAGAGGCTGCTTCGGATTCTGTGTCTCCCTCTCTCTCTGTCCCTCCCCCACTTGACCTCTCTCTCTCAAAAATAAATAAACATTAAAAAATGAAAAAAAAAAAAAGCAGATAAATTACATGGCACACTAACTTGGAAAACACTCAGAAAAGTGTGGCCAAAAGAGAAAGTCAATCATCAATCAGGATCTTAAGTAGACACGGTCACATTATCAAAGAACTTACATACTTTAAATATGTCAGGATGACTGGCTCCAAAGGTAATGCTCCAATCCGGTGCAATCACTTAAATCCTAAGGCTATATATTTCCAGGGAAAGGCCATCGCCTTATTTACTTAATTTTTAAATGTTTATTTATTTATTTTTGAGAGAGAGAACGTGAGCCCAAGTTGGCGAGGGGCAGAAAGATAGGGAGACACAGAATCAGAACCAGGCTCCAGGCTCCGAGCTGTCGGCAGAGAGCCCGACGCAGGGCTCGAACCCACAGACTGTGAGATCATGACCTGAGCTGAAGTCGTATACTTAACCGGCTGAATGAGCCACCCAGGTGCCCCAAGGCGATAGTTTTAAATGCAGCAACAACCAAGCAATAAATGGTACTGCCTTTAAATGGCCCTTGTTCGTGGGGATATTCAATCACAACTCAACATTTTATAGTAATTACTGAATCTTGAGGCATTACATTTGGACTCATTAAAAACATACTAATTACATTTTAATTCTGTAATCAAAATAGGAGCAAACCTGGCAAGTGAGGGAGTAAGAGCTGTTAGAGAACTGACATGTTTGCCTACTGTCAGTCACAAGGCGTTTGTTTATATAAAGACACACAGCTATTTTCTGTCTGCTTAGCTCTCTGGGGAGAGACAGTCCCTTGGCCATGACAACTTTTTCTCTGAGTGTTGTCTAGAAAGTTGTGTGTGTCATGAATAATATTTTAGTGCTAGCAGGGGAGAAGGGAGGGCTAACGATTTCCAGGAAAGCTACTGAGAACTGGTAGGGGGCAGATTTCTCCCCCTCTACTGCTATTTTGTTTACCTTATAAATTCCACACAATTCATCTCTCCTTTACAAATAAGCCCATGGCCCCTGTCATCCCACCCAGGGTCTCTCTCTTCACTCATGAGATGCCTCATCACAAAGCCTTCCTCGGATTCGCCTCCCTAAGCTTAGTGGTCCCAGGGGGGCTGGTTCAGTCCTTCCCATTTTAACGTTTATTTATTTTTGAGACAGAGAGAGACAGAGCATGAACGGCGGAGGGGCAGACAGAGAGGGAGACACAGAATCCGAGGCAGGCTCCAGGCTCTGAGCTGCCAGCACAGAGCCCGACGCGGGGCTTGAACTCACGAACTGTGAGATCATGACCTGAGCGGAAGTCAGAAGCTCAACCGACTGAGCCACCCAGGAGCCCCCAGTCCTTTCCATTTTAACATACCTCAGCGCCAAGCTGGGGGTGGACATGAGTGTATTTCAGGGAGGGCATATGCAGCTTCTTGACAGAAAATTATTAGGGTGATTCCAGCTAAGAATACCTCAAAACCAACTCTGACAATGAAAAATTACTCTTTTACAATAGAAATGTAAGATAGCTTGGAAGTTTCTCTTTCTATACTGGTTGCTTCAAATATTATAACGAAGACCATTACTGGGACTTACAGTTAGAAGGTATGGTAATTTATTTGTTTCACAGATTTTTCTAAAAGATTTTTCTCTCATGTTTAGAAACTCACTCTCGGCCAATTTGGTTTGCAAGATCATACTGTGCACCAGCAGTTGCCCTGTGGGCTTTATTACGCCTTTAGTTTTCCTCTATCAGAAGCCATAACATCTGGACCGCTATATATATTGGTAAATTTGGGTGTTAAATTGCTTCAAGAATCATTCTGAAGGCTCTGATTGTCTTTGTTTTGAAATTTATAGCTTTGAAGGACACCAAGGGTGAGTCAAGTTAAACCAAGTAACTCTCAGCCTCGAGTGGGAAAAGAAAGAAAACATTTTTGGATGGTATACTCACCTTTCCTTGCAAATCCACTGTGCGTGTGCGTGACTGGAAATGGCCAGCTGCCTTTACTTCCGCTCAGAATATGATGATACTTTGAAAGCTCCTTCGTTATTCATCTCCATGCATTTAAATACCTCCTCTTATGTTTTCAGTTTCCCTGCTTGAACTACAGGCACGTGACCACACAATTCCATGAGTAGTTACTCGAGGATTCAGATAGGTTTCATGATTGCTTTTATCTCATAAACTTAAAATATGTGGCTTTTTAGTGAAATGCAAGGAAAATATCTGCTTCCTCCTCCTCTTTTTTGGTTCTGGATACATATTTAATTATACGATTATATTTTATGTTAACGTCTTTTTATTGATTTCAAAATTGTATATGTGTGTCCTTTGTGATGAGGAGTGGGTTGTTGGACTTACATTTAACTGATGAATATTAAGCACAAAGGAGCCTCTGGGCTAGAAGAATCGGCATGTGAATTGATGAAATTGACAGCGAACAGCAGAGTGTGAAGTTGCTGAGCCCCAAATGGGATCCTCAGGCATCCACTTTAGCTCCAGACAGGCTCTAAGCTCTCAGGCATTAGCCTCTAGCTGGGCTGGCCGCGGGGTCAGCCAGGACCCCCGGCATGAGAGTCAAGGCTCTTGTGTTTCTCTGTTTCTTTTTCGCTGGAAAACTAGAGAAACCGGATGACTAGAGACACTAGAAACTAGAGAAACTAGACAGCCGCAGGCCATCTGTGTTTGGTGAATAGTGAACGCAACCCTGGAATTTGACCAGATTCACACAAGACCTGGTTTTTGAAATGAGTATGTATTTCATGAACTGTACAAATTTAGAGCAATCACTAAAAAAAAAAAAAAAAAAAAAACAAGCTGGAAAAACCCCACAAAAACCCAAACAAACTCTACATCACCTTTCTTGGCAACTAAAACTCATCCCATTTAAAGTTAGAAGGTCTGTTTCCGAGTTCCTGTTCTCTGGGTCTGTGTTTGCTTTTATTAGAAGCTTTTGTGTAAAGAGTCTGTGTTCACCTTCGTGGCTCGGAATTGGAGCTTTTCTAGTGTTCTGGTTGTTTTCATAATGGAAACGGTGTAGATAAACTAAGTATTTCACTTTGTGGCAATGAGTCTCATGGGGTCTAGAAGAGTAAAAACAGAGAGATATTTAATAAAAACCAGTGAGAGGGGAGGAGAACAAATGTGGTGGCTATCAAATAAAATATTGCTTTAGAAATGTAAAATGAAATCATCCTGGCTAATTTCTAATTTGCTGTCTCACCCCTTTAATCAATTGTAGTAGTTTGTTTTAATAGCCTGGATTCTAGTCTTTTGTTAAATAATTACCTTCCTTGAATCTGTTATTTATGTTTTAGATTTCCCTATGGTGATTTTTTTATGTGAATATTTTCAAATTTTGATGAAGTCTAGTTTATTAATATATTCTTTACGGTTTGCTCTTTCCTGCCTGGAAGTCAGGGATAGCACCTACATTTCCTTTCACGTTTTTATTAAGTTTTATCTTTTAATGCATTTACATTTTCCTTCTTTTTTTTTCTTTTTTTTACATTGAGGTCTATAATCTCTGTGAATATTTCTGTTCGAGGAAGAAGAACCTATTTTATTGTTTTCAAATACCGAAATCTAATTAATCTGACACCATTCTTTTCCCCACTCCTCATGTTTCCTCTTAAAATGCCATGTTCTCTTAGCTGTGGATCAGTTTTTAGACTTTTATCCTGTTTGGTCATCTGTTTGTTGTTGTATCACTCTGTCCTGCATAGTTAAGTACTACAGCTCAAGGTACGATAAATCTGATACCTGGTAAAATAATCCCCTCCATTTCTTCCTTTTTTTTTAAGTTCATTTATTTATTTTGAGGGAGAGAGAGCACACACTACATGTGCGAATGGAAGAGGGGCAGAGAGAGAGAGAGAGAGAGAGAGAGAGAGAGAGAGAGAGAGAGAGAGAGAGAATCCCAAGAAGACTGAGCTGTCAGCACAGAACCCACGTGGGGCTGATTCCACGCACCGCGAGATCACAACCTGAGCCAAAACCAAGAGTTGGATGCCTAACAGACTGAGCCACCCAGGCACCCCCTCTACCTTTTCTTTATATGCATGTTTTTATGAGTGGGTAACATAAGCCTTAACGTTAGAAAAAGATTTTTAATGCAGGACAAGAAAACAATGATAACAGCTCACAGTTCCCACGTCCACGGAACTGGTGTTATAGAAATAAAATGAATTTGGAGTCGGACACGGGGTCAAAACCTAGCTGCCAATTTGAAGCTGGAAGCTGGATGGAAAGGGAGTTGCTCCTGCTGAAACTCACCTGGTGCATCCGAGAAACGGGAACAAAACTCCTACCTCCTACTTCAGAGGATGGTCATGTGGATTCACCACGGTGAGGATCTACGGCACCTGGTGCCCAGATGGCAACTACTTGTCATTATCATTATTATTATACAGTAGGATTTAGGAGCCATTAGGGTTTTTCATCCAAAAATCCCTCTTATCTCGCGATTACTGATGAAATGTTGACCTTCAAGTCATGGTAAAAAAAAAATCTAGGAAGTCATTAATACCTCAATGGGGTCTGGGGAATGAGAGCTTAGTGTTGCTCTTTGGTACCACCCAGGGAATTAAAATACGTTCCCAAATAAAAGCCCAGAAATTGTTGCTTTTATCCAAAGAGGGAGGTCTCCCCCGGGAAGTAAGTTCCCTTCCTGAGGAGTGAGCACCGATGGCAACATGGAAAGAAAACGACAGTGGGGGTGCCTACAAGAGGCACCACAACACAGGACTAAGGCACCAGAACGGGTAGTCTGAGGGTTCAGATGACCGACGGCCTTAGGAAACGTTCATCCTCCAGCTGTGCTCCGCTGAGAACCCTATTTTTGTCTCATACATTGTAGGCCACTAATTCGGATCTGAGTTATGTATGCATTGCTCAGTATTGGTAAAACCATAGGAAACCCCTGCGCTTTGGAAGGTGTTACGTTGGGTGAATGTATATGGGAGGTGGGAAGCTGGGGGAGGCAATTTAAAGATCTTCGCGAGAAAACATCAAGGGCATGAAAACATGAATAAGAACAAACAGATTCTAAAGGTAGCCGGCAGAGGATTCACAAAAAGACCAGGCTGGTTCTTTCCTCTGACTTCTTGCCACGATCCAGACAAGACCGGCCTGCCATGGCTTCCCGCTCTTCAGTTCAGCAGTAAGATATCTGAGAATAAAGGTAGGGAGGAAAATCTTATAGGCAGGAGCCACTATGGTGGACGTGATGTGGGTGTCTCTCGACCCCCCAGAGAATACTGTCAGAGACGGGAACAGGTCTTCCTCCCTGATTTTAGGCCACCTTTGCCCTGTAGCAACGGGTTCGACCTTGTCCACAGCTGCCAAAGCTTGTTCTAACCCACTCACTCTTGTGTTGTGTTGTTTTTTCTGTATCAAAGGCACACGGAGACCTATTTAAGGTCTCAGAGCTCCATTTAAGAGATCCAGGGCATAGTGGGAAAGAAACAGGAAGTCAACCACCGTGTCTCCTATTTTGAGTACCATGTTTCAAATCAACGTTTGTCAAGAGTGGGTGTGTAACTGAATACCAGACCTATGCCGGTTATCAAGGGGCGGGGGGTGTGTGTGTGTGTGCAACACTTGTTTGTATTTATTGTGTTTCAAGAAAACAGATTTAAAGAAAGAGGAGAAAAAGAAACACATTTATCATACCCTCCAAATGAGGGAGGGGAGAGATAAATGAATACATGTAGTCATTTCGCAGCTGAGTGAAGCAAAACCGGCTCCAAGATGCCTTCTCAACACTACCCTTCCTTATCCTTCCGTTTGCTCTCTTCTGCATTCATGTTCCAGGCGCTGCACACAAAAACTCTCACCATACCTCTCACCCTCTTTTGCCACGGGCTCCTCTCTGCCTTTCAGACCGAGCCCTACCTGACCGACCAGTCTTCTGTCAATACTCAACCCACTCACCCTTGGGGTCAAGGCCCACTGGTTCCTAATAGGTGAATATGACACCGTAACCCTGCAAAAGAGACTGGATCGGTGTGCCCCAATACGTGATCTAAAAATCACACACTTGGGTTTTATTTTGGTTTCCCTAAGCTTCCTTTCGAAATACAATTGCTACCGAGACCTGATGTGGGAAGACAGAAGTCCTTATGTTTAGCTATTGTAGGGCAATGCTAAAAAACCAATGTATGTTTTAAAGAGTACAAAGAAGGCCTAGTGATTTAATTTACTTTAGAATTTTCTTCTCGTCCGCTCAAAAAGCACACTTTCAAATGAGCTGGTACTGGATTCAAGGAAAAGAAGGGTTTTATGAAGATTAAGTGCGGAACGAAAATAAGGGCTTATAGCAAGTGTTACGTTGCATCTCTCCGAAGAGTCTGATGTCCTGCAGGCTACGATGCATACTTGATTTCCAGACAAACATATCCATAGGGAGGAGAAAATTAGTCAAGTAGAGAAGGCGAATGTATAGGAGGGTTCTTTTAATACGGTTTTGAACAAAAGAAGTATATGAAGATTTCTTCCTAACCTGGTAAATGAAAAAATATTCTAAAATGAAGCTTTCTTCTTCTTTTCTTTTTAATGTTTATTTACTTTTGAGGGGGGGGGAGGCAGAGTGGGGGAGGGGGAGAGAGAGAGAGAGAGAGAGAGAGAGAGGGAGACACAGAATCCGATGCAGGTTCCAGGCTCTGAGCTGACAGCACAGAGCCCGGTGTGGGGCTTGAACTCAAGAACCTCGAGATCGTGACCTGAGCTGAAGTCACTCACTTAACCAACTGAGCCACCCAGGCACCCCTGAAGCTTTCTTTTTAATTGTAAATTATATGACTAGACTAGAAGGGCAAGGGCATACCAGACTTCACTGGGTATTTACAAGAGGTTAAAGAGAAGCTAAAAATAGAGGTACCTGGGAGGCTCAGTCAGTTAAGCCTTTGACTCTTGATTTCAGCTGGGGGCTGGGGTCATGATCTCACGGTTCATGAATTCAAGCCCCACGTTGGGCTGTGCATTGACAGTGAGGAGCCTGCTTGGGATCCTCTCTCTACCTCTCTCTCTGTCCCTCTCCTGCTCGCTTTCTCTTTCTCTCTCTCTTTCTCAAAATAAATAAAATAAACATCACAAAAATTTAAAAACAGAAGCCAAAAATATAGAATTGAATTAGTAGCCTTGAATCATGTGTCACAATATATTCTCTCTCAACCCTGATTTAACATAACCTTGTAAACAATTTCAGTGATAAAATCTCAACTTGCCATTGAACAAAAGGTGGCATAAAATCCAATTCTGAGCTGATGCAAATAAACACAGACTCCTGAATTCAGCCTGAGTATTTCTCAATAAAAGATTTATCCAAATCTTTTAGATAAAAAGAATGACTTTACATTCGATTATTAGTCAACGTAATTTCTCAACTGCATGGCCAAAGACAGAGCTAAATGTTCTACCTGAACAATGTGCTGTTAGCTATAAAATGTACTCAATAGAGTAAGTCGTTCCAAATATCTCCATATTTGTGTTTCAAATTTAAATGCAATTGGAGTGGAAAAAGTCTTTTGGAACATGAACAACAGAACTGGAAAGTTGCAAATCTACATGTTATTTCTGGCAGCCAAGTCTTTGGGGGAAAGGTAATAGACATATGGTGAACAGGACAGGATGTGAAACGTTTCATCTTCTGGACTTCCTTTACACGCTGCCTGTAGAACGGTTAAGTTCATAAACTTTGAGACGCATGGCCCCACCATTCCGTGGTAACCTGGGCTGTTCGTGACTCCGACGCTGCCGATGATATTTATATCTGCAATTTTCTTCAATGCCCTCTTAGGTAAAAAGCCCTGATGCTCTGGATGCTTCAGAGCCCTTCCGTGTTTGAAAGTATAACTTTTACGGTTTAATTCACCTCCCGCTCATCACCGTATGCAGGCTTTCCATCCAGAGATGATTTTTAAAAACCGAGGGCTTGGTGGCCTTTGATAATCAAAACTAGGTACACCTCAGAGAATCTCAGAAATAAGCAAGACACCAATTAATTTCCTACTTTGGAGGAATAACTGACTTCTACCAGTGCTGCTGCCCCAGGTGAAAAAACAGACTCTAAAAGACCAAGAGACACTGTAAAGGCCACACAAGCGGTAGGTGGGAAAATTCAGTGGTTTTTAATTACACGCCAAACCTACTTCATACGGAGAATCACAAATGAACCATTTAGAGTAATACCCTCTTGCATAAATTTGGATCAGTCAGAACAGGCTCACCGGCTGAAAAACCACTGGTTTGACCGGTTTAGGACATTCTGCAAGAGGAAAATAGTGCAGTGGCCTAGAGCTTGACTCTGGGGTCCTCTCACCACTGTGGGCTGAAGAGAAACCCCCCCAGGCAGCATCAGTGACCTCCTGCATCTGCAAAGAGCTTTTCTGCACTTAGCCTAACATTTCAAAGTTTATTGGTGAAACAGAGCTCATTGTACTCCATGAAATTCTGAAGATATTGCATGAACGCAAAGAAATGACTTGGGTTTAGAAATTTATTTTGAAAGAATGATGCTATTGGCCAGTTCACTAACTTATGCCTGCCAATTCTTCTGAACTTAGAAGCTGTTTGATTTGTTCCACAATGTTTGAAATCCTATTTATTCCACTTTTCTAAGCCTTATAGTAAAACAAACTTCTTTTTAAACTTTACTGAGCTACTGGGGCGCCTGGGTGGTGCAGTGGGTCGAGCGTCTGATTTCGGCTCAGGTCATGATCTCACAGGTCATGAGTTCGAGAGTCATGCGTCAGGCTCTGTACTGACAGCTTAGAGCCTGGAGCCTGCTTTGGATTCTGTGTCTCCCTCTCTGTCTGCCCCTCCCCTGCTCACACTCTGTCTATCTCTGTCTCTAAAGTAAATAAACATTAAAAAAAACCCCACTTTATTGAGCTACTAAGTCCACAGTATTTCGAACATTCTAACCCAAACTTCAGAGGTTTTCTCCATATGACATAGGTTGTTACTGTCACCCACCCAGGCTGGATGAGATTAAGAGAGAGGTCTAGTCAATAGGTCAATAACTGTTTGGGAGAACAGGACATTGTCCATTTTCCTTGCTTAAAATAGTTATCTTTAGGGAATGGAAATCTTAAAAAAAATTCTGTATTAATCTAAAATTACCACGTACATTATATTTATCTTTGGAGGAGACTTTCTACCCTTTCTGATATGTGTAGTTTTATTGACTTATTATAGTAAATATTAAACCTTAAAAATCTGCTGTGAGTATATAGGAGCTGACTTTGTAGATGAATGCCAATTTAAATTGGTTTCTTTGGCATTTAATAGCAATTCAGTTTTGCTCTGTGTAATTAATTATGGGATTATAAATAATTCAAATTCTGGAGGAAATATCCAGACTCTCTGGAGGAGAGTCTTCAGACATCTCCAAATCATCAAACTACTTTTAAATATGTCAACTTGTCTTAAGAGTCAAAAACTCCATTGTCTTATTACTTGAACTTGAACCAACAAAAAAAAAACTGCTTTCTTTATGCAGATTTTGCTGGTGTCCTCAGTTTTCCTTAATAAAATCTTTCTTTTCCCTTTCTCATTTTTGGATACTTATCCTAAATGTTTACAAAATAAATTTGGGTGCAAAGACTACAGAAGCTTTTCATGGCCTACAATCTGTATACCAGTCAGTCAATCAAACTTTAATTTTAATTTGGAATGAATGTGATTATATGTAAATCACAGTCATTTGAAGTATTCAACATATTCAGAGATATTGGCTTTAATTTTCTTTGAACTTTGACTATTAGTAATATCTTTGGTTTACAAATATCAGTCCTTGAACTCGAGGAAGTATAGGCCAAGGGATTAAAAAGCATAAGTCAAGCAGATCAGATAAACTCTGACAATTTTATAGATTGCTTTTCACACTTGGTTATGGAATAAAGAAGACATTTTTGCTATATTCCTATTATAACCTGACTCAATTTTTTAAGTCTTATTTTCTGAAATCTGTGGTTTTAATAATGTTAAAACTTCATGAAACCCTGGAGGATTCATAAAAATCCTTACCACCCGCTGTTGAGGGTGATGGGTAAAGGACACGTGTAGTTGGTAGAGCTCTTAACTGCCCCTCCCCTCAGTCAAGACACTTTCAATGTCCTTTCATACTGGACTTTCAACTTAGATTTCATTTGAGCAAGTTACATCCAGCTCAAAGGATATTTGCACCTTATTTAAATTTTAAGGAGAGGATAGTTACATATATCTTGGTTTTCACAATGTCAACGTCCCTAAATTCTTCCATGTACTATTTAACATTTTTTATTAAAATAAAATTAGTCCCATATGAAAAGGCTACATGCTGTACGACTCAACTCTATGACAATCTGTAAAAGGCAAAACTATGGAGACAGTAAACAAAATCAATGGTTGGCAGGAGGTAGAGGCGAAAGAGGCATGAACAGGAACAGCACATTTTTAGGGTAGAGAAACTGTTCTGTGTGATCCTATAATGGTGGCTACATGTCATTATGTATTTATCCAAACCCACAGAATGTATAACACCAAGGATGAACTTTAATGTAGACCCAAATGGATCATCATTATGTGTCACTGTGGGTTCATCTATTGTCACAAATGTGCTACCCTGGTAAAGGACGTTGATAGTTGGGAGAATAGGGACTCTGTGTACCTTCCACTCAATTTTGCTGTGAACCTAAAACTGCTCTAATAAACTGTATTAAAAATAAAATTAGCTTATTTGTAGTAGTATGTGAAGTATACCACTACACAACTAACGTCTTAGAATTCCTCGTATTTCCAAAAGCTTGCCAGTGACTGATGGGACCCACAGTTAAAAAAAAAAAAAGGCCGGAGGGGCGCCCGGGTGGCTCAGTTGGTTAGGCGACTGACTTCGGCTCAGGTCACGATCTCACAGTTTGTGAGTTCAAGCCCCGCGTCGGGCTCTGTGCTGACAGCTTAGAGTCTGGAGCCTACTTCAGATTTTCTGTCTTTCCCTCTCTCTACCTCTCCCCTGCTCATGCTCTGTGTCTCTCTGTCTCTCAATAATAAATAAACGTTAAAAAAAGCTGGAAATTCATGGTAGAGTAAGACTTTGGACTGCATCTCTAGAGAGGAAACCTGTTACAGAGTTAACGGGAGTCTTGGCGATGACTCTAGTGATTTCACAGGGGATCTGGGTGATGATTGCAACTGGTCAAGAAGGACAACTCAGCTGGTTAAAGAGGAGATTTGGTTTGGAGTCATGATGGCCATGACTTAAGACTACAGGAAGACAGGTTCCTGGGAATGGAAGTAGGTTCTTCATGATGACAAAAAAGAATGGACTGGGCAGGAAGATCCCCGAAATGTGAGATGGGAGGAAGACCTAGACAAAGACCACAGACCCTGTTTGTACAGGAAAAGGCAGGTGACAGGAAAGAAGCTCAGTACTTCTCAGGTGAAAGTGATTAGGACACGGGTTGAAAGTCACCTGTGCACTATTCCCAAGGAGGGGCTACAGAAAAGGACCACGGCAGGAGCGTAAGCATTACTGGAGAAAATAAAGGCATCATATATATGTTTACACTCACTAATGATGTTGGCACGCTAATGGGAAATCAACAGTGCCATGCTATGCACCTTAATTTAATAACAGTTTTGAATCATATGGTTCATGTATATTTATTCTGCCCATTCTTTCTAGAAACTTTTCTGGATCTCCGTATCAATCCCAATCGCCACACGTATTCTGTTTCTCTAGGATGGCAGAGGTATTGACCACTGTCCCTTGGTTTACCTTGGTCACTGCTCTCATGGACAGCCCCACTCCCAAGCTCCCCACAAGGATTCCTGGAGGATAGTGTACGGGTGCATTTCCTTCTTTCATCTTTCTCAAAGACATACTGTAGTACAACTCGATGCCTTCCCTGCTGTATCTCCCCTATTTTTAGCTCTTTGATCCATTGTACTAGCTCCCCTTTCTCTCCAGAGAAAATATAGCATCATGGTTAAAATCTTGGCTCCCAGCATGAGATTGCTTCCATTCATCCCATTCACTACTTATTGACCGTGTGGTCCTGGGCAAGTTCATCAACTTGCTAAGCCTTGGTTTCCTTATTTACAAGCTTGACCTAAAAATGGTACCTACTTCATAGGGTTGTTGTGAAGATTGCAGGAAGATATGCAGATAAAGTGCTCCAAGCATAGTCAGCATTTGGGAAGTAACTGCCTGCCAACAATCCACGGGGAAATGCCCTGGCTTGGGAGCCAGCATTGCTGGATGCACTAGTTTCTCGTGGTGCAGTTACAAAGGACCTCGAACTGGGTGGCTTAAGACAACAGAAATTTACTTCCCAACAGTTCTAGAGGCTAGAAATCCAAAATCAAAGTGTCTCTAGGGTCATGCTCTCTCTGAAGGGTCTAGGGGAGAATTTGACCCATGCCGTTCTCTTAGCTTTGGGGTGTTTCTGGCAATCCTCAGCATTCCTTGGCTTGTAGACACATCACTCCAATCTCTGCCTCCATCCTTCATCCTGGTATTCTCCTTGTGTGTGTATCTTCATATGGTTTTCCTCTTCTTTGTGTGTATCTGTTTCTGGGTCTCTTCTTCTCTTGTTACAAAGACACCACTCATATTGGATTAGGACCCACCCTAATGATTTCATCTTAACTTGATGACATCTGCAAAGACCTTACGTCCAAATAAGGTCACATTGACAAGTAATGGTGTTAGGGCTTCAACATATCTTTTTTAGGGGACACAATTCAACCCATAACACAAGGGAATGGATTCTTGTAATGAATAGTAGACTGTTTCCCCTCCTTCCTTCCTTCCTTCCTTCCTTCCTTCCTTCCTTCCTTCCTTCCTTCCTTCCTTCCATCCTCCTGTCCCATCCTGTCCCCTTCTCTCCCCTCCCCTTTCCTTCCTCTCTTCCTCAACTGTTCCTCATACAGAATACTTGTCAAATTCCCCAACCTCATTTTCCATGTTCCAGTTTTTCAGTATTAGATATAACACTTCAAGTGAGGTATAACAGATACTTGCTACAGACTCCTATGATTGGGACACTTGACTGAGGTGATATCAAGAGTATTTTATTTTGTTGTGTATTTTGGTAGCCACACGATACTGATGCCTCAGATTGGGGTTGGGATAAATTATAACAAACTGATTTTTACCTCCTCTTTTGCTCTCAACTCATAACCATTTCTCATGCCCCTTCAGCACCTTTATCTATTTCTGAATGCAGTCTTGAGGGAGTTAATACTGATGAACACGGTCTGAAGTACTCCTAGAATTGGAATGGATCTGCACCCACAGGAAATGCTGTGGGTTGTCTGAGCGGCTTCTAGACTTCAGAGCCTGGATGAAGCATCCTGGGGCAAACCAATGGCAAGATACACCTGCTGTGGAAAATAACCCATCACTAGAACAAAAAAATCCAAGCTGTCATGTGCATGGTATCACATTCCTTCCAGACTTCCTACCCCACAGTGTCCCTGAAAAGCCATCAGTATGTTTATGGAAGCCTAAGAGACAGTCTACGCCCTTGAAAAGAAGGAGGAGGAAGGCTTGGGCAGTGGCCATCCAGATGCCCCGGCCTGACCCTTCAGAAGGCTGCCGTGTTAGTGTCAATGATGGATTTCTCCCAATATTGACTTTGAATTATAAATAGGGTTGGATACTGGCAGCACAAAACCAACATATACATTCAGGAACGAAAAGGTTGCTCTTAACAAGAAAGACTGGCTATTTCATATCACTGTTGTTGTTTTCTCCTTCACCACATTTCTTCATTTCTTTTCCTCTTGTCTTCATTTTCTTTTCAATATTTGTATTTTGCATTGACATGTCTATTTAAAATGTAACAGATTAAATGTGATTACTGTAATGCTTTCTATATTAGAAATAAGCAGTGTGGATAGTCTATACTGGGGATAATTTGAATGGTTAATTGGGACTTGACAGGATCATTCTTAACCATTTTCTTGGGAGGGTTTTCTTTCTCAGGAAGGTTTTCACAAGTTCTCTTTGATTTGAAAATACACACTCTACACCCCACCCTTGTGTCCTAGTGTTACTTTGTTTTCCTTATCAAAGAATCCCCCTCCCTTTGATCAACAGGGGGGTTAGAGGTGCCAATCTCCCCCATCCACCTCCCCACCCCGATCCAAAGTCAAAAACTCACGAATAACTTTTGATTGTCCAAAACCTCAATTACTACTGTTCACTAGAAGCCTTTCTGATAACATAGAGACAGGCATATTGTTTATTTTATGCGTATTATATATTCTCACAATAAAACATGTCAGAGAAAAGAAAATATTCTTAAGAAACTCATGAGGAAGAGGAAATGCACTTATGGAACTGTACTGTATTTATTGAAATAAGTGTGCATAAGTGCACCTGGGCAGTTCAGCGGTGGCATCGTCTTGTACTGTGACTGGACTGGTAGAATGCACAATGGAAACTCACTGCACAATTGGCAAAATGAATGAATGCGACAGATAACTCCAGAAAAATCCATTTTATAATTGACTATTGCATCAAGGCCCTTAGAAAACAGGACAGTTTCCATGCAATGAAGTACACTGACCAAAATATCCCCAAACAATAATGGCAGGAAAGAATACTGCTCATTATTTTCCAGCCCTTGTCCTAGCTATGACGCCTCACTGCTGGTGGAGTTGGGGCTATCTGGATCACGCCGAGTTTAACAGGCTATAAATAATAGATCAAGGCTAGATGCAGCCTAATGGCACCTGCCATAAAACGGGGTATCACAATTGGAAATCTCCTAATGCTCATAATGTCCCTCTTTAATTCATTGGTTATTAGGAAAATAAGAAAATGGATAAAAACCCGCATTATGCACTCATTTCTCTGCCTGTCAATTAAAATTAAAGGAAAAAAGAAGGCAGGATCGGATTGGTGAAATTAAAACGTGTGAAGGGATCAAGGAGACCTCTGAAATCTTCCAGCGGGAGGCATACCATTAAGGCTGCCCACCCCCCCTGGGTTTCTCAGGACCAGCAGGAAGGTCTGGTGCATCCCTGGTACTTAGCAGGGACTCAGACGTGGCTGAACGACTGGATGTACAAATGAATGTTTCTGAGTTGTAAAAGCTCCTGGCATCAGCGATACAGTCATCCGCTTGAAGGAGATCCAATCGCAGATAAGAATGGGCAACCCATCCTCCCTGGTCAAGAGAACCATACATCCAAGGAAGACCCTACGTGTTCTCTACAGGGGCTTGAAGCTTTTCCATCAGCAGGCGATGTACGGGCAAGGGAATGTGGCTTTGGCCATAAGATTACTTTTAAGGATGTTCTTTTTAAATTTGCTTCAAGGCTAGTCTACCAGTCAACCTTGACTCTACACCAACACGAGGGAGAAAAAGTTTTGCAGGGTGTTTTCAGTGACACCAACCATAGTAGAAAGTAGGTCTGTCGGTTTTCTATTGCTGCCATAGCAAATGACCAGAAACCACGGGTCTGAAAACAGCACAGAGCTGTTCTCTTACAGTTCTATAGATTAATACTCCAGCATGAGTCCGACTGGACTAAAATCAAGGTGTTGTCAGGGCTCAGTTTCTTTCTGGAATTTCTGGGGGACAATCCATTTCCCTTGCCTTTTTCAGCGTCTAGACGATACCCACATGCATGGCTCACGGATCCCCTCCTTCATCTGCAAAGATAGCAATCTAGGCTCTCTCTGATCTTCCTTCCATCACCAGATTTCCTTCTCTCCACAGCTGGGAAATGTTCTTCATTTCTAAGTACTCTTTTGATGAGACAGTTCACCAACCTCGCATCTCAAGGTTTTTACCCTTCATCCATCTGCAAAGCTCCTTCTGCCATGTAAGGTAACATGGTAATGGGTTCTGGAAATCAGACCCTGAACATCTTTGGGGACCATTATCCTGCATACAACACACACTGCCTATAGTAGGGGTACACCCTTCTCAGTGATGACAAAGATAGGCAGGAAAGTATTATTATCTGGGTACATCTCCTCTCATTCTCCAAGTGTCCTGTATTTCCATCTCAATCATTTACTTTCTTGCATACAGAGTAAATTATTTCATATTAATATAAGGCATTTAGCTAGCTGAACACAATCAGCATGCTTCCAAAAAATGAATAAACGTATTATACATCATATATAATAATGCCATATGTATATTTAACATATATGTAGATATGTGTAAATGAATATATAAGAACAGATACACGTATTCATATACGCATATTATTAGCATTTTAAGAGCTATCTTGGTGGAATTACATTACTACTCAAATACAAAATCACTTCCCAATTTTCGCTGCCCAGAGTAAAAAGAATATCTTCAAAGAGTCAAGTATGGGCGTCTCTTGTGCATTATGTTTCACGACAAAAGGAAAGTTTACACACAGTAAAAAAAAAAAAAAAATCTCTAAAGAGCTACAGGTTTAAATCAAATTGTAGATAGTTGCTGAGTAGCTAGCGACAGGCACAGAGGATTTATAAACAGGAATGAGGTGTGGCGTTTGGCCTCGTGAGGCTTACAGTTTGAGAGAGGAGACAAATAGTTACAGGTAAGACACAAAATAACGTTATAATAAATTGGCTTTGGGAATGAGCGAGGCAAGCTTTTATTTTTTTAATTTTTTTTAATGTTTGTTTATTTTTGAGACAGAGAGAGACAGAGCATGAACGGGGGAGGGTCAGAGAGAGAGGGAGACACAGAATCTGAAACAGGCTCCAGGCTCTGAGCTGTCAGCACAGAGCCCGACGCGTGGCTCGAACTCACGGACCGTCAGATCACGACCTGAGCCAAGTCGGACGCTTAACCTACTGAGCCACCCAGGTGCCCTTAGGGAGGCAAGCTTTTAAGTAACAGGTTTTGGTTAGATGTTGGGGGGGGGTGTGGGCAAAGTGGGGGAGAGCTCCTTGAGAAATAAGCATGGGAGCTGATCTTCAGTGGTGAGTGATGTTTGCTCCGCAGACACGAGATGGGATATTTTAGGTGTAGGTCACGGGGCCGGCGATGAGGAAGTACACACGTTCTCAGAATGGCCGTGGTGGACAGTGAGGTCAAGCTGGGCGGGTAAGATGGGAAGAGACTCTGGAGATCTCACCTTCTGCCTGGAATGTGAATGTGAATGTGAATGTGACAGCCGGAGCACTGGAAGCCCTACTGGAGCCTGAGGATGTGGTCAAACTCTAAGAACACTAGAGCAGGTTGTTGGGAGGAGTGTGGGCTACTTTTACATAATAGGGAAATAAGCTTTCATCTTGCTTAAAGCTTATTTCTTTATATATATTTTTTTATTACGTGCAGTTCAAGTTAACCAGAAATCGCTGGTTCTTAGCCCTGGCCACACACTCGAAATCCTGGAAGTGTGCAGAATCTGGGATGGCCAGACCTGACCCTCAGAGATTTTGGGTTTGATTACTCCGAGGCAGGGTCTGATGATCAGTAATTTTCAGTGCTTCCTAGGTGGTTCTAGTTTCTATGAAGCCAGACGGTGATAACCACAGTTATAAAGTCGTTGGATGGGGGAGCGTCAAGCTTCGGAATTATTTTGGGAGGTTGCTACAGTACTGCTCTGAGGTCAGGTTTAGAAGTGAGCCGTAGCAAGAGACAAGCTGGAACCACAGAGGGCCAGGCATCTGCGAAAGGCCCAGGAGAGGCGGTAAGGAGGGTGTGATGGTGAGTTTCGAGTGGAATGGATTTCACCTTCCGGAAGGACACAGGGCGAGCAAACAAACGGGCTGTGTCACATGTGGCACCCCCACGACCTGCTTGCCACGGGGCCCCAAAACTGCTTGCCTGGCCCTTCACCTTAAACTGAACGACATGACTTTTGACTTGATCCTTTCTTTACTCATGGTCGATTTTTAGGGAGACCGCAATTTTTTTTTCGTCCCAGAAAATAGAAGAGATCTCCCTCTTTTTAAAGCGTGCCGGGGAGAGGTGATGGAAAATGAACTACACTTTTCTCAGAAAGCCTTCTTGCGTCTTCGTTCTGTTTTTCGCGAGATGGCTAAATAATGTCTTCTGTCGGGAGTCCATTTAGCATTCTGTCGGTGGGGTGCATCTTTCTCTGGAACCTGCAGCGCGCTCCGAACATCTGACAGGCTCACGCCTGATTAATCCCTCTCCCTTTCCTGTCATCAATATTATTTAGGGGCAGTGGTCAAACCATATTGATACTCTGCTGACATCTTCTCCGGTGCCCAATTACCTTTCTGTCATGACACAATCCATGAGGTGACAGGAGGTTCTATGCTGTGCCAAGCAAGTTGGCACCAAAATATCCCTGAGACAGAATATAATGTATCATTTTTATGCTTTCCTCTGGAAATGGGGAGAGGCATTTCCCTACCTCCATCGCTAAGAGGTCTTTCAACTTGTAGGGCTGCTTGGCATCTGGAACTCTCCAGCACCCGCCTACCTGTGCCTCGCTCATATTTCCTACTTCACATCTCAGGGTGAATTCCTAATGAAAGAGCAGAAGCCCTCGCCTGGAGCTCTTAGCCCCGACCCACATATTGAAAAGTAGTTACACTTCCAAACGAGCTTAGCTGCTAGACTTTCGAGGAATATCCTATTTAGATGCAACTTCACGGTGCAGGAAATCTGACCGGTAGACTTCAGAGAGGAAGTAGAAGGACTAAAATCCAGGGGGTCATGAAACGTGTCTGAAATCTGCACTGTGCTGAAATACACTGAAACTCTGGGGCCCAATCAGTTTAAAGTTTCCTTTTTCTGTCTTTGCTTTTTAAAAAAATTTTTAAAAATATTTATTTACATGTGAGAGAGAGAAAGCAAGCGTGGGGGAGGAGCAGAGAGACAGAGACAGAATCCGAAGCAGGATCCAGGCTCCAAGCTGTCAGCACAGAGCCCGATGTGGGGCTCGAACTCAGGAGCAGTGAGATCATGACCTGAGCTGAAGTCGGATGCTCAACTGACTGAGCCACCCAGGTACCCCATCTTTCTTTGTGTTTTTTAAGCAAAGCTTAACTTAAATGAAGAAAGATAGCCTTCATTAGATTAGAAGGTCAGCTCCATTTATGTCTCTAAAAAGGAAACGTATGGGTAACTACCCATTTTAATATTTCATTTCTCACACACACACACACACACACACACACACACACACACACACATTTATTTGAATATTGGCTACTGTTTTGGTTGGTTTCGCGACCAGGACAGCATTACTCATAACTGATACCCATACTATTCATAATATCACATCCTCTAATAGGCAAGAATCAGATGACTGAGAATCAGACGACTGAGAATGTTGTCTCAAGCAGGATCCCAGAAGGATTAACGGCACCAGCATGAGTTTTACAGAATTCAGATCGAGATAAACCGTAGTCTTCTGCAGGTAGGTAAAGGCTAGTGGCCTAGATGTTGTGTTTCACCGTGCTACATGGGAGAGGAGCACTCTCCAGCTTTCCTAGAAACTCACCCCAATACTGGGGACAACAGAATCAAGAATAGAGTAGCTTGTGTGCTGTTATTGAACATTATTCTTCTATCTGCTTTCTTAAGAGTCTGGTTTAATATTGTTTTGTTATGTAATGGGATGCCTGTGAGGGCCCTTACTTTTCCATATAAGATTTGGAAACTACTTTTAGAAATTTTAATCAAACAGGTTAACTATAATCACGGCCAAAAATCCAAAGGGTAAATAAGATGTAGAATGGGATAAAGACAAGACTCCATATCCTTCGTCTACTGGGTTAACTCTTTTTTTTAAGCTTATTTATTTATTTAGAGAGAGAGTGAATGTGGGAGGGGCAGAGAGAGAGGGAGGGACAGAGAGAGAGAGAGAGAGAGAGAGAGAGAGAGAGAGCGCGCATCCCAGGCAGGCTCTGCACTGTCAGTATGGAGCCCAACGAGGGGTTCCAGCTCACCACTGTGAGATAATGACCTAAGTCAGAATCAAGAGCCTGTCACTTACTTAACTGACTGAAACACCCAGGCACCCGCAAAGTAAACCATTAACAAGAGTTAGCACAATGGGGCACCTGGGTGGCTCAGTCAGTTAAGCGTCTGACTCTTGGTTTCGGCTCAGGTCACCATCTCATGGTTCATGAGTTTGAGCCCCACATCGGGCTCTGTGCTGAGTGTGGAGCCTGTTTGGGATTCTTGCTCCTGACCCCGCCCCCCACTCATGCACTCTCTCTCTCTCTCTCTCTCAAAATAAATAAACATTAAAAAAATAGTTTATTTTGTATGGTTTCCAGAACTTGCCTATATGTATATAAGGGTTATGGCTGTATGTGTATTTTTTTACAAAAACAGACTCATATTGTATATTCTTCAGCTTTCTTTTTGTATTTTTACTTTGGCTATTTTTCTATGCAAGTGTTTGTGTATCTACTTCCTTCCTTCCTTCAACAACCCGATAATATAATTACTTAAGATTCTATTGATGGAAATTTCTGTTTGGGTTTGTTTTGTCTTGGCTGCTATAAAAAATGGGGAGAAAAGTACCTACATTTGTTTGCATCTATTTAAGAAACTAAAATGCCATATAGTAAAAGGTTCAAAGAATATCTGTTAAAGGTTTGATAGCAAATTGCCTTTATTTTAATATTTCTTTTTGAGAGAGAGAGAGAGAGACAGACAGACAGACAGAGCATGAGCAGAGGAGGGGCAGAGAGAGGGAGACAGAATCTGAAGCAGGCTCCAGGCTCCGAGTTGTCAGCACAGAGCCCGATGTGGGGCTCAGACCCACGAACCGTAAAATCATCACCTGAGCTGAAGTCGGATACTTAATGGACTTAGCCACCCAGGCGCCCCAGCAAATTGCCTCTATAAGGCGGCTTGTTTGCCACACTCTACACAGAGCATATTTAAAAATTTTTACAGACTTTATGCCTGGCTGCAGAATATCTCAGCATGAGTCTGGAGTTTTCGAATTGTGGTTCTCCCACTTGTTAGCTGTGTGACCTTGGGGAAGTAACTTAACCTCTCTGGGACTTAATTTCCTGATTTGTAAAATGAGCATAAAGTAAGTACCTTAATCGTAGGGTCACTGTAATGTGTCAATGACATGGAACATTGGAGCTCTTGACACTGTCTGACACGTGATTAACATCCCCAAACGTTCACTATCGTGATCTGAGCCACATGGCAAACGAGAACGCACACGCAAGCATTTCACTTTGAGTAAAAGTAAAGACGTTTCATGGAAAGACGCTATCAAAGATGAGATGAAGCTGTTTATAAACGGCGAGAAAATATATAATGATTCCTTTTCAAAACATTCAAAGTACTTAACAGTTGTTGGTAGGAAGCTGAGCCCAATGTTTCTGGTTTTAACGCATTAAAGAGGTTCTGCTGTCTATGTAAAGTTGGTCGTGGCTTATTTCTATTTCTAGCCCAGGAAGACAAGCCAACTCCATTCAGGGCCAATGGAATGGGACACAAGTTAGTATGTACCTGGTCTTTTCTAAGACGGAGGTGGGAACTGCTCCCTGACTGTAACACAGAGACTGTGTTAATAGCTTTTCACCTCCCTCGTTTCCCCCGGCGTATGGGCTCATGTTGGCCCGCACACAGTTACCCAGAAATTCTCCAAGTGCAACGAGAAAAGGGCAGTGAAGCAATGACTAGCACGCCTTCACTGGTAATTCCATTTTTGGCATTGCTAATTTCAGATGTGATGAGTGAGCTCATTGAGTCGGGCGGCAAGAGACCACGGATTACCCAGTGGTGGGCACTTAGCTGAGACCAAGGCTCACTTAATTAGGGTTCTGGCACGGTAGGTGGGAATATTTACTGTTGCTGAGAATAGTAAATCATAAATGTTAAATTACGTTCAGTCTCAGAAATAACTGTGCAAAACTTCTCACGGCACAGATAATCAGGCAATCATGGAGATGGTGAGAGTTCTCATAGGTCATCATAGCTTTGCTACGAGGCCCACTTGTGTCCTGAGCTATAATCTCATTTATCCCAGCTTCATTTTTGTGTATTTTTCTCTAATAAATAAGAATAAATGCTTAATCTAAGTTTTAGAGTTCCTCTAGAAAAAAAAAAGGAACATAAGACATGTACTCTGTTTGGTTAAACTTTAAGTTTAAAATTCACATACGGCTAGTTAGACACTAAATTCATAAATCATTAAAAAGATGGAAAAACAATGTGAGTAGTCTTCCTTGATCGTGATATTATAGGAAAACATTGAACCGGAAGTTTGGAAATCTGGGCCTTGGCCTTTGCTCTGTTTCTCATTTCTAATATAATTTTTGGAAACTTATTTAAATTTTCCTGGGCCCCAATTTATGCAACTGTAAATTTGTTAACAACTTTAGCTAGGGTTGCATTCAACATTCAAATAGTAAAAATAATATGTCCTACTCTAATGTTTAAAATAAATGTGTATTTATTTTGGGGGGGGGAAGAGAGAGAGAGAAAGGGAAAGAAAGAAAGAGAGAGAGAGAGAGAGAGAGAGAGAGAGAGAGAGAGAGAGAGACAGGGCATGAGTAGGGGAGAGGCAGAGAAAGAGGGAGACACAGAATCCAAAGCAGGCTCCAGGCTCCGAGCTGTCAGCACAGAGCCCGACACAGGGCTCGAACCCATGAACCGCGAGAACCTGACCTGAGCTGAAGTCAGACGCTTAACTGAATGAGCCACCCAGGCGCCCCTCTAAAGATTCATTTGGAATCATGAAGACTTGCACTGAAAATTATATAATTAAGAATTGCAAATAGCTATGTATCCCATATTATACAATTTACAGAATGTTTTCATATCCTATAATCCGTTTACTCGCACAGAAGTCTGCCAATCAAGATTTATTTTTATTATACAGACAACAAATCTGTGTTTCAGAGTGGTTGAAAGCTTCCCTCAGAAGTGTCAAATCTATGTCATTTGTAAAGCATCCACATAGCAAGGCCTTTGCCAGGTGCTGGTGAATTCAAAGACCAACAAGACATCACCAAAAGCTTTCTTTCTCGTGCTAAATAGGGAAGATCCTTTTAATAGCTATTTATGGTGAACATATTCATTATATATTTCAGTTTTCTCAAGAGATAGTGCTTCTGTTAAAGGGGACATCAGACAAGTTTCACAGAAGCAAAGGGGTGGGGTGTCTGGGGCCCCGAGAAACTGTCAACGGTTACGATCCGATCACGTCTTGCCAGAGCAATGTGTGTGAGTGCCGTCGAATAGGTCTGTCTGCGATGAGTCTGCTCATCTTTGATCTGAATTCGGGTATGTTCTTGGAAATGATTTCAGACGCAAAGACATTTCTCTGAAGTCTCTATTTCTTACCGGCCATCCCATTAACGGCACCTCTCTGGATTTAGACATGATGCTATGCTGGCACCTCCAACTTAATACTTTCCAAGCGGAACTCACCATCTACTGGCTCAAAGCTTTATTTCTTAGCCTGATGCATGGCCCTGCTTCCACTCCATTTCCAGGTGCCCAAGGGGGAGCCTACCCACATTCCTCCCCTCCTTCTCACAGAGGCCTAACTATCAAATTTGCTAGACACGTCACAACATCTCATACACTTTCCTCCTTTGTGGCTGTGCCTTCGTTTCACCTTAAGCCCTTGATGTCTTTCAAGGACTGTTGTGACATCCCCCTCCCCCTCCGCCTGCTCCATCAAGCCTACCTCCACAGGGCTCATCACTGGGAAATCCAGACTCCCACCCTGCCCCGCAAAGAACGGAAGTGCCAATGTCGTACTGCCCACATGCTTAGCGTTACTGTGGCTCCTCTTGTCCACACTGCATTCCAAATCTACTGTGCGGATGCTTGCTCAAACTGCTTCTCCTCCAAGACGATCTTGCGAGGATGAGTGTGCCCAGCAAACTCTTTCTTCTCTCTCAAGCATCCTTCTTCTTGTGAGCACCTTACTAACCGCTCCCTCTACTCCCTCAGTCAGACTTAAATTTTCTTCCACTGGTTTTGGTGTATCCTGTAATACCTTTATCAGAGCACTGATTGTATTATGTTGCCTGTTTCTGTGGATTTTTTTTCCTCCAACTGGTTTTTGAGCTCTTTCAGGACAAGGTGCAAGTTCTATTTACCATTGTATCCCTAGCACTCATCAGGATGTCTGACAAAAATGAATTTCACTTGGCTATATGCACAAGATTTCCCTCTTTCTGAATATGTCAGCTGTCTTCCGTGGTAGGATGAAACCTCCGCATTGCTAGACACTGAGCCACCCAGGACAATGCTCCCACTTCTCCTTCTTGGAGAGGACACAGTCAGCTTCTCGAAGGGCCTGGGATTCAACGTTGAACTGACTAATGAATCCGAGTCTATGGAACTTGCTTAAGGACACACACACCAGTAACAAGCGACAACAAGAACATAGGTCAAGGCAGGGATTCTTGTCCTTGTCATTCAGTGTTTTATCCCCAGTACCTGGTACATAAGATGTTCAATCAATATCTGTTGAGTGATGGTAGACTGACTTAATGAATGAAAAGTCAACTTCAGAGCCCTGCCTTTGGCTTCTGTTCTCCTGACTTCCAGTCTTTGTGGAGTGTGTGAATGTGTGTGTAGAGACAACTTCCGAAAAAATAAACTTAAAAATTGAGTATCATGCTTTTCTCTTTACAATAAACCACGATCAAAGAGTAATGGTAGCTACTTGCACATGCACGCATATGCACACACATGCACGTGCACACGCAATTCTAAAACACTGAAATATACAGCCTTGCTAATTCATTTCATTTGCTGAGAGAAAATCTGGAAAATAGGTAGACGCCCTACCTAGAAATCATATAAGTTTACAATTAGAATTAGTTTTCAGTTAACCGGTAGAATGAACTTGTCTTGTAAATTGTCTTTCTAAGTAGTGTGAACCAGAAGCAGACGGAAGTAACCTGTGGTTGTTCTTGGGAAAATTCGGAGCCCTGCTCTCTGCTGCTGGCCGGGGGCAGGAGAGGAGCACAGAGGGTCCTCCCCGCTTCTGAAATTGTGAGAAGCAGGTGTGTGATGTGTATTTCTGGGGAAAGATGTACTTGGGTTTACAGACTTTCACCTAAGTTCCGGGGCCTCTGTTTTGCACACGGAATGACAGCTGATTTTATCTTTATCTGTTACAGATGCAGACCCAGCCATTCACTGTGAAGCCGAACAAAAGCCAGGAGAGGGACGGAAGAAACCCAAGATGGATCTTTCCTGAACTTGATCTGTATCAGAGTTATAAACAGTTCAGGGCACGAAGAAACAGTGGATGGGCAAACACTGTTGCTCAAGATAGAGCAAAGAATGAGGTTCTCCTTTCCCTTCCCCCTCCTCTTTTTCTCTCAGGCAGCTTCTCAAAGCAAACATTGCAGGAGGTGGAAGGAGACCATTTACCGGGGACTCTCTCACACGCCTGCCCATGGGCTCCCTGCCCACGGCCATTCCCTCTGTTGTTACTAAGCACGTTTCATAATGTAAAGCACCATCTTCTACATGGCTCATTATTCTTCTCTCTGAATAAAATGGGAACGCACCAATTTTGTGCCTGTTTATTTCTGAACGCACCCGCTGTAATGCTGACCTCTTTCTGCTTTTATGTTTTTTGGTGCGTTCCTGACATTTGTCACCTGGGTTACTTCCCAGACACTGCTACCCTATTGTCCTATTATTTCAGCAATTTTCAAATGGTCTCTTCTACCGAATCTCTCTGACCTGAAGGCCCGTGGGGAGGGGAGCATGCACTCACCACTGCTTGTAATCCGCATCGCAGTTACAGTAGTACTTTGGGTCTGTGCAGTTTCGCTCTATGCCGCACGCACACTTCTGGATCCCGGGCCCGGAGCCGCCCCAGTAGTAATGCTTCTCGTTGGCCTTGCCGACCCACCAGGTGTAAGGACTTCCATCTATGAGAAAAGGAAACAGCACAGTCAGGTAGATGAGGCACACCCGCTTTAATGCCACATGCACACCCTCGCACCCAGAGGTACCATCGCGGTCCGGTAGACCGAACATCACTTTACCCTCTTTAAAAGTAAACGTGTTTCAATAATAGGAATATTTAATAAAAAATCATGATGGGCAATGGTAAGTTTCCCCACCAGAATGTGCACCTCCTTCCCTGGAAGACACTTTGACCTTGAAGCTTCAGGAACTTAGGTGCCCGCCAGTGCTGGCCATATGGGACACTCCTGATGAAGGCATATAGACCGTGCACTGATTCTGTAAATTACAGCCGAGCTCACGACTAGCCGCGGTCTTCTGTGACATGAGAGTCTGGGGGATCACCGACTATTAGAGCCAGATGACCTTCATTGTGTCTTAAGGTGATCTCCTTATTTTGCAGGTAAGGAAACTGAGGTCTAGAGAGGCGAAGTGACTCTTTCAATCACACCGCGGATCTGCTCCCAAACCAGAAGTGTGACACTGTATCTCACAAGATATTGTACAACACTCTTACGTAATACACTTTCCTTTTTGTTATTTGGCCTAATATGCACTCATGTATTCATTCATTTATCCACTCATCAAACAGTGCTTGAGTTTCCACTGCATGTCAAACACTCTAAGAAACTTGGCAGCATGATGGAGGTAAAGATTGAGTTTAACAAGATTTATGACACACGGGAGCCTGAATGAGAGAAAAGAGGTCATGAAGAAAAGTTTCCCGGAGAAGGTCAAGTATTTGAGCTATGTGTTGAAGGCTGGATGGGCATTACTCGGGTGAATAAGGATGTAAGAGAGGTAAAGGCTTGTAGGAAGAGGGAGCAGAATGTAAAAAGACAGAGAGGTAAAGTTCTATATGGAAAAAAATATATAGAAATGTGTAGGTAGAATATGGTAGAATAAGGCTGAAAGGGTAGCAGGGGTAGGTAGTAATAGATGGGAGATGAGGGCATATCACAAAAAATCTTTGTCTAAATAAGAAGTTACTTTGCACTGGCTTATTCTTGCTTTTCAGTGTTTATTTCCTCCCAACTTAAAGAGATTGAACTTCGTCCTGTAAGTCATGGGAGCCAATTAAAGGATTTTAAGCAGGGAATTTTCATAATCAAATCTGTATCTCAAAGATCTATAGTAAGGTGAAAGATTTCCAAGGGATAAAGTCAGGGAGGCCAGAGGTGATGCTCCCACGTTAATACAGAAGAGAAATAATAAAATAGTAGTGGAAACAGAGAGGAAGAGAAAATAGGAAGAGATTAGCAAAGTATAATTGGTGTAGGACTGTTGGGATTAGGGTGGCAGAGAGGACAGGAAGAAGGTGTTGTGGAATAATCCCAGGCTTCTGGCTTGGGTGATGCGTTTCACCAAGATAATGGGGGAGGAAGATGAGAAGCTTAGGGAATGTGTTGAAGAAAGGGTGATGGACTTGATACATAAAACAGGCGATTGGATGTAGAAGTCTGGGTCTCAGGAGCATTATTGGGCTGCAGGTCCCATTTTAGGAACCATGAGGGTAAATGAGCAAATACTGGTAGCAGGAGAGATGCAGTTGGAATCTTTTAGATCATAAGAACACTTGGAGAAGAGAAAGAGGCAGATGGCCATGGTGGAAGTCACGAAAGGGAGCAGTCAGAGAGGGTGGAGGGAAAAAAACCAAAGAACTTCGAAAAGGCAGTGTGGTCTGAATTGTCAGATTTCAGAGCAAAGTCCATGAAGATGGGAATCTTAACTTTTTCTTTTAGTTTGACAGCTCAGCGCTCACAGGAGACTTTGTTGAGGGGAGTTTCAGGTGAATGATGGCAAGAAGAAGCTAGGCAGCAACAGACAGCGGAGGGAACAAAATGGGAGAAGGGGAGGTCCTAAGAAGAGCTTCTCCTGCAGAAAGCTGGGAGGGAATGGAACCTACTGGGGGCAGTGTCAGCCAGGAAGCCGAGAAGGCCGGTCAAAGTCTGCAGGTATATGGCTGGAATTCCAATTATAATAACTCAACCACCCTTTCAGGACCCTAGGTATGCACTTGCCCCAGTACCTGTGTGATTGCTCAGAAATGAAAATGAGGCAAGAGCCATACTGGAATGGCATAAAAACTGCTGCAGTTCTGTCTTTTTTTTTTTAAGGTAGATTATTTATTTTTATTTTATTATGGAAGTATAGTTGACATACAACATTATATTAGTTTCAGGTGTACAATCTAGTGATTCGATCATTCTATACATTACTCAGTGCTCATCATTGTTAGAGCAGTCCCCATCTGTCACCACACACATTATTACGATATTTATCAACTGTATTCCCTCTGCTGTATTCTTCATCCCCGTGACTTATTTATTTTATAACTCAAAGTCTGTACCTCTTAATCTCCTTCACCCATTTCACCCATCTTCCACCCCTCCTCCCTTCTGGCAATCACCAGTGTGTTCTTTGTATTTATGAGTCTGGCTTTTTGCTTGTTCATTTGTTTTGTTTTTTAGAATCCACACGTAAGTGAGATCATATGGTATTTGTCTTTCTCTGACTTATTTCATTTAGCATAATACCCTTTAGGTTTATCCATGTTCATGTAAATGGCAAGATCTCACTCTTTTTATGGCTGAGTAATAGTCGATCACACACACACACACACACACATACACACAGACACACACCATCTTCTTTATCCATTCATCTATCAATGGACACTGGGTTGCTTCTATATCTTGGCTATGGTTAATAATACAATAAACATAGGGCTGCATATATCTTTTCAAGTTAGTGTTTTTGTATTCTTCGCATAAAACCCAGTGGGAGAATTACTGGATCGTATGGTAGTTCTATTTTTCATTTTTTAAGGAACTTCCATACTATTTTCCACAATGGTTGCACTAATTTACATTCCCACCAATAGCTTACGAGGGTTTCCTTTGTCCACATCCTTGCCAACACTAGGTATTTCTTGTCATTTTGATAATAGCCATCTGACTGGTAGGAGGTGATATCTCCTTATGTTTTTTTCTTTACTTTTTTAAATGTTTATTCACTTTTGAGAGAGAGAGAGAGAGAGAGACAGAGTGCAAGCAGGGGAGGTGCAGCCAGAGAGGGAGACGGGGAATCTGAAGCAGGCTCCAGGCTCTGAGCTGTCAGCACAGACAGCTCGGACAGCCCAACTCAGGGCTCCAACTCACGAGCCATGTGATCATTACCTGAGCTGAAGTTGGATGCTTAACCAACTGAGCCACCCAGGCGCCCCTCCTTGTGGTTTTGATCTGCATTTCCCTGGTGATGAGTGATGCTGACCTTCTCTTCATTGGTCCTCTGGATGTCTTCTTCCAAAAATATCCTATTCACATCCTCTGCCCATTTTTTTTATCAGATTACTTATTTATTGTTATTTTGGTGTTCAGTTGTATAATTTCTTTATATTTTTGGGATATTAACACCTTATTGGATATATCATCTGTAAATATCTTCTCCCAGTCAGTAGGTTGATTTTTCATTTTGTTGATGGTTTCCTCTGCTTTGCAAAAGCTTTTCATTTTGGTCTAGTCCGAACAGCTTATTTTTACTTTTATTTCCCTTTCCTGAAGAGATCTATCCACAAATATGTTGCTAACGCTGATGCCTAACGGGTTAGTGCCTATGTCTTCTTTTACTAGTTTTATGGTTTCATGTGTCACATTTAGGTCTTTAATTCGTTTTGAGTTTATTTTTGTGTATGGTGTAAGAAAGTGGTCCAGTTTCATTCTTTTGCATATAGCTGTCCAGTTTCCCCAAAACCTTTTATTAAAGAGGCTGTCTTTTCCCCATTGTATATTCTTGCCTTTTTTGTGGTAAATTAATTGCCCATATAAGTATGGGTTTATTTCTGGGCTCTTGATCCTTTTCAATTGATCTATGTTTTTTTGTTTTGTTTTGTTTTGTTTTTTCCAGTAACACCTGTCTTGATTACTATAGCTTTATAAAGTATCTTAAAATTTGGGATTGTGATACCTCCAGTTTTGTTGTTCTTTCTCAAGATTGCTTTGGCTACCTGGGTCTTTTGTGGTACCACACAAACTCTAGGATTACTTGTTCCAGTTCTGTGAAAAATGTTACTGGCTTTTTGATAAGAGATTGCACTGAATCACTGAATCTGTAGATTGTTTTGGGTAGTATGAACATTAGTTCTTCTAATCCATGAGAATGGGATATCTTTCCCTTTGTTTGAGTCATCTTCAATTTCTTTCATTAATGTCTTTAGTTTTAGAGTTTAAGTCTTTCAACTCCTTGGTTAGATTTGTTGCTAGGTATATTGATCTTTTTGGTGCAACTGTAAATGGGATTGTTTGTAAGGTGGGCAATTTAAAGCAATGAAACTCTCCTGGGAGGTTCAGCCTTGATGTAATAAATGAGCAAATGCACTGAACTTGGAAAAGAGTTAGACAAATATTCTAATTCATACAAATTTCTAGATTTTTCGGTTGTGTTGACTTAATTTGGAAAAGTTATTATTTTTCCCTTTGCAAGATCATTTGTGGCATATGAATTTTCAAAAAGGTATTTGACTTGATCTGGTAAATAGTAGAGAGAGATTCCAGTATCCTGTTATGGAGGGCAAAAGAAGCCAGCTCTCTGAGATGAGGTCCATGCCGAAACCCTATCTTTTCCTATCTGAGCCATGTCCCAGCATACAGGGAGCTGTGTTTTCTTTCTACCTTCAAGGTGGCTTTGTTTGTTTGTTTGGTTTTGTTTTTGCTCCTCCCTTCTCTCTCCATTACAGTAAAGAGTAAAGCATGGAAATTCAGATGCTTCCCAATGTTGCAACCATGACCAATAATAAACTCTTTTCGTGATGCAGTCAAGAGTTTCAAAAAACAAGGCTTGAAAAATTCCACTTATGGAAATTATAAAATCTGAGCCAGACCATCTGGCCAGTAAGCTGAACAAGGTCTCTGTTGATTCTATCTCTAGGCCATGTTACAGGGAGAGAGCAAAGGTGGACAGTACCATGCTGACCTTGCAAATGCCCCTGGGGCCTTCCAGATCACAACTTGATCCCCGAAATGTAGAAGCATGACCTAGACTGGTTATCACATTTATTTATCACACTGAATCTCTCCAAGGTAACCTAATACTAAATTCTTTCCTTCAAAGGAAATTTGGGTTATTACCATTGTTTGGGGAATGAGGAGGTGCCAACCCACCTGACAGAGGAGAGGAAACAAACCAGATACCTATAGAACTGGGGTTAATGGACTCTCTGGCAGGAAACTCCTTCACCCTCCCTGTCATTCAAATAGCCCTTGGAAGAGCATATATCTAAAACCTCAGCTCAATTTCAAATAATTTCTTCCAACAACTAGTAGAACAACCTAACACTGTTATATTTTCATTATAGACATCATGATAAAATGCATGAACGAGAGAAGTTGAATGTGGCTCAGTATTCTTTATAGAAATCAGAACATTGTCAGGAAAAGGAACAAGATCATTATCAGCCTCTCCTTTAGCAGGAGATTCTGAGAAATGTGTGGTAGGGGAAATAGAAGAGAGAGTCTTCTGATTCCTGGAGGCAGGGAGTGTGGAGAAGCACCTGGAGAGGGCACTTCATTGTCAAGTTGTTTGGGCAGTGGGTGTTCCAGCGGGAGGCCTAAGCTCTGTGTGGAATCCAGGCTCTGAACTAATCTCACATGGCCGACCTTCACTTCCTGTACGGAGGGACTCTTATTAGACACCAGGGTGGGATCCGGGGTGGGGGGGGGGTGATTCTGAACTGACATTTCCTCTGGTCAGTGCAAGGAGGTGACACTCTAGTGACCAGGTGAGAGTAGCCCAAGTTCCCAGCTCTCCCCCCAAACTTCACCTCTGTGTCAAGTTACAGACGGCCTTAGATGGCTACCGTTCCCAGTTAAGGTGGGACAAAATCAATGTTATTTCGTAGTCCTTCCGAGGAAAATAAATTAAGCACAGTACAACATGTTTAACTAGCTGTTTTCACGTGTGCCACGGACAGCAGAACGCCAGTAAGGAACACAGATTCCAGGGAAAAAGCAAATTGTACCCTTTGTTCTTAGCACTGGCACATGTGGCTAAATCAAATCACTGTAACTAAAATAAATTATTAATTTGGCATCTATTTTATATTCAACAAGAAAATGGTTCAATTTTCATTGAACAAAGAATTGCCTTATTCTAGTGCTATGCTAATAAGGTGCTACTTTTTGCTTTATAAGTCATTATTTACTGTTAATTGGCTCAGGGGGAAAGCAGTTAAAGATGATAAAGACGGAAAGACTTTAAAAAGACAAGAATACGAAGTGGTTAGAAGAGAAAGAATTTAATTACCCAGCGCCGAGAGTTCAAGAACTTCTCTAATCTCAAAATAGACCAGGTTTTTGTTAACTGTATTCAGTAGGTGTAACCACCGGCACAAGATTAGTAACGATGGCCCATATTCAAAGTTAACTAGAAGCTGAATTATCAAAGTAAGGGACATTGTATTAAAACAACCAGATACAGATTGAATTACATAGAATCACTACACTGTTTGTACTCAAGATCAAGTTTCATTATGCTGAAGGGTTTATTATTGTTTGGATGACTAACTGGGGAAGGAAGAAGGAGGGAGGACTTGAAGAAACCAAGAGATCTCTCTAATTTTCTCCACTAACAAGGTGTTTCAGAAACCCAAGGGCAAGTGCATGGGGACCTCTTGAGGAAAACGTGGTACGTCTGTGTGATTTTCACAATGTGTTCTTCGACA
The DNA here is from genome assembly GCF_018350175.1 of Felis catus. Lineage (NCBI taxonomy): Eukaryota > Metazoa > Chordata > Mammalia > Carnivora > Felidae > Felis > Felis catus. The sequence goes on along the minus strand of NC_058369.1, from coordinate 160,991,447 downwards.
CTTCCGGGCTACACGAAGTACCTTAATGGTCTGCTTAAATAAACATTATCCTGGCACACTCTTACGGTAAGACTGAGTAGGGTCACTGGGACATTTAATTAGCTCCGTATCATCCACTTCTAGAAGATATTAAAAACAATGCCACAGGGCTTTATTGTCTCTAAAATGAAAACTTAAGAAGTGTCTTTTTAGCCTGGTGAAATCTCGTTTTATTTTACCTACTACGATCTATTTATCTACAACTTCCGTTAGGGAATCACAGGGGGCTTTTTAGGGGAGGAACTAGAACAGATACAACCGCGGCAGACACCCACCTTCGGCGCTCAGCTCCACGCCCCCTGCTGGCAGTTCCCCTCACCGTTCCCTCTGTTTGGCAGCATCCTGGCTCTTTGAAGCCCCCTATCGCGCAGGATCCAATTTCTAAAGAAGTGACTCTCGCTCTGAAAAATCCCCCGTTTTCTCCTCCCTTCTGTCTTTACCAAACCACCACTGATTCTTTTTCCCTCCGCTTCACTGGTCAGTTTCAGCTGACCACTCTGATCTGACCACAGTGCTCCACACCATGCCACAAATAGTGAGAATAGGCGTACTAAATAAAGATATCTTTTAAAAAAAATTTTTAGAGATGTTTTTATGTATTTTTGAGACAGAAGGAGAGCATGAGCAGGGAGGGGCAGAGAGAAAAGGAGACACAGAATCGGAAGCGGGCTCCAGGCTCTGAGCTGCCAGCACAGAGCCCGACACGGGGCTCGACCTCATCAACCGTGAGATCATGACCTGAGCTGAAGTCGGACGCCTAACCGACTGAGCCCCCCAGGCGCCCCAAGATATCTTTAATTGGTGTAATTCTAGACTGTGTGCACACAGCAGTTGGTACCTGCGAGAATCTTCCCTGCAACGCAAACATGCTAGAGAACAAGGAAGGTAAAACCTTACAGGAAGCTGTCGGCCGGGCTGGAGCAAAGAGGAGTTTCAGAGGTGCTGTAGCCACTACAGAGCCCGCTGGACAATCTGGAAGATCGAGCAGGCCAGATCCCCCTTTTCCTTCAGCATGAGATGGGCACAATCCAAGGGTTGCAAAGCCCTAAAGCTAGTGCCGAGTCACCTTGCCCCCAGGAACTGGAAGAGGGGACAGGCCATCCGTCCTAGAGTTCTCTGGCCTAAATAGAGCCAGCCTCTCTTCTTCCACATGTAGAGTCTGTCCCCATGCAATGACTTCTAGGAGCCAGACGATGGCAGCCCAAGTCTCAGCATCCCCATGGAAAGATGAGGGCTGGGAGGCCAAGTCATGGAGCGACTGCTGCTGTGTTTTCTTGCCTCTGGCAGGACATTAATACAGAGAAGGGTTTCCAATTTACCTAAGAGGAGATCCACCTGGGGCTCTTGTCGACCCTCTAGATTCCCCGGCCTACAAAATAAGATCTATAGAATAAGAATCTCAGAGGAAAATCTTAGGGCTCGGTCACTAGAACCTTGATGATCCTTATCGTCAGATAGGTCTGCCACACAACTGACCTGAGATGATGACAGCGTGCATTAGTTCACAGAATACTGAGAGGCTCAGTGCCCAAGTGCCATTGGAGTACTAGTCTGGGACTTTATTTTCCAGCAAAGATATGAAAAGTGTTTATTGCAGTAATATCTCCATTTACAATTCCCAGTAATTTTTTTCAGAATAACGTGCTCATTGCAACCTTTCTTTTTCACTCTATTCTTAGTAGCTATTTGTCACCTCTCTAAGAGACAACATTTGGTACCTATAATATTATTCGAGAGGAGGAACACGGCCTTCCACAGTGGCTCCCACCTTCTCAAGCTGATTCCAGATGTAAAGCTTGTGTCACAACAATCCAGAGTTTTTTCCGTTTCACAACCACGACCCTGAGTCCTAAGGACTGTGTTTTACTATTCAGAGTAAGAACCTTAAAAATAAAGGTAGGCATCAGACATGCTGGCATTCTCATAGATACAAAGGTCTATCACCTCAAGCTGTCTCTCCGTTTTGTAAAAACATTAACCTGGATAACAACATTCCCTTTTGTTTCCTGGCCGTCTGATTCCATGTTATTCTCTGTTAATATAAAGATCAAATGGAGAATGAATCCAAAAAAGTCCCATGGAGTTCATACTGCAGACAGTGTGGTGCAGTTGGGAAAACGCATAATTTTGAAGTTTTAATAAAAACATTCAATATGGTAGTTAAAGGTGAGCATTTCTCTCTCTCTGATTGAGTGTCACTAAACTCATTTGATTAGGGATGAACAGAAATGAATGTAGCTGATTAGCCTTACGGTGCATCTTTCAGGATTATGTTGGATCCTTCTATATTTTATTAATTTGAATAGGGACCAAATATAGAAATGGAGAATTGAAGTTCAGATCAAAATGGACCTTAGCTGAAATGTTAGTTAATTAAAAATTAATTTTACTGCATAATATTTAAATTTATTTTATTGAACCAAACTTAATAGATTTCAATCAAGGACTGATTCCACCGAGCAGAATTTGATTGAATTGAATCAAATCACTTTGAATCCCATTCAAATGAATTAGATTTTATTAATGTGAATGGAATTGAAGTGAGAGATCAGATGGGGGTTTATTATTCTGAGCAGTATTAAAGAGAACAGACTGAACCAACTCCTCTACGTTAACTTGGCCTCAGTTTCCATAGAGGTCATGGCGTTTGTGGCTCCCTCAATCGCTCTGGCTAATTCCTTTGTACCATGGCCCCGGGAACAAATGTGATTAGTAATACCAAAGTGATCAGATACAACTACGTGCTGTTTGTAGGATTTAATAATACACTTTTCTAGTCTTTTTCACTAGAAAAGCCCTTGACCAATTATTTAAAATATTTCTTTTTCACTAGAAAAGCCCTTGACTACTTATTTAAAATATTTCTTTTTCTCTTTATAGAACAAATGAAGAGGGTATAAAATTGGATGTCAGAGATAATTTGCTTGAGTACTGGCTGCTTCTTTTATTTTCCATTTAAAACTGCATTTATTTGTTAAAACATGTCTTACCCCAGCCCATCATTTAAACAGAAGTAGTTGATATCTTGTGCCTTGACTTTTATTGATAGATAGATAATGGATGCACCTTGGCTTGATTTATATTTAAAAGAGGAAGGTAACTTTTTAAATTAGTAGCAAAATATTGTTTTGCAGTTGAAATGGCATGCTCCACATTCAATAAGCACCTTTTCAGTGCTGGAGAGACAATTTAGGGAATAGGAGTGAAAACCTGGTTCCTAAGCTTTGGAGTTAGCGGAAAGATGTTTATGTTCCATAATTTACAATGATAAAAGTTTTATACCTTGATATCTAATGGGGCATACACATAATAAAATGGGGGGTGGGGGGGTACACATTGGATGTCATAGGAGTGGTTCAGGCAATGGGTCCTGAAGGATTTCGGAGCAGGAAACAATTCCCAAGGATCAAGGTGGACTGGAGGGTTTCCATGAGGAGGAGGTCTGACTGCAGCTTTGATGGAAGGGTAGGTAGGATCTAGAAAACCAGGATGAGGATATGAGCGTTTCAGCATCTCCTGAATGGCTGGGCCAAGACATGAAGCCAGAAAACAAATGACTTTTTTCTGCAACTATGGGGGGTAATCGGTTAGGCTGGCGGGGCCAGTGGAAAGAAGCAGAATGTATGGTTGGAGAAATGGTTTTGGGTACTTTCATGATTTTTGTATTTCAGTTTGTAAGTAATGGGGAGTCCAATTTAAAAATGTTTAAATGTTAAAATATTTTACACACACAAATATAAGTTTATATAAGTATTAGGAATAATAATAAAATAAGTAGACTCGTGCCTAGTTTATCTATTATCATTGTCAGTATGGTGCACTGCCCTTTGAGTATATCACACTTTATTAATTCTAATATTAACAAACATTGGGCTGTGTCTAGCTTTTTGCTATTTTCACACGCTCTGGAAAATGCCTAAGGGCTCTGAGCATGTTCTATAGCAAGTTGTTGAGCCATCTGGTTTGTGCATCTCACAACTGTTTGTTATCCCCAAATAAGAGAACACGGAACAGGAATGCAGAATCCTACCAGCAGTATATAAAACTTCAAAATCCTTGACAACCTTTGATATTATGCTGTTAACTTGTGCGCACTGGTGAGTGACAAACAGTACCTCTTTTTGGTTTTAGTTATACTTCGTGGATAACTTACAAATTATTTGCTGCTCCATGTTTATTCATTTATCTTTCCTTATTAAAAAAAAATCTGTTCAGAGGCACCTGGGTGGCCTAGTCGGTTGAGCATCTGACTCTTGATTTTGGCTCAGGTCATGATCCCAGGGCTGTGGGATCAAGCCCCGTGTTGGGCTTTGCAATGAGCCTGGAGTCTGCTTAAGATTCTCTCTCTCTCTCTCTCTCTCTCTCTCTCTCCCTCCCTCCCTCCCTCCCTCCCTCCCTCTGTCCTCTCCCCTGCTCATGCACTCTCTCTCTTAAAAAAATATCTGTTTCTATTTTTGCCCATTTTCTTATTGGATATTTTGTGTTTCAAGATGGTGACCGTGTTCTGCAACCAGACAGGTGGAGAGATTGTACAATACTGTGAATGCACTGAGCGCCACAGACATTTTCCCTTAAGGTGACATTAACGAATTTCCCCTCAATTAACAAGAAAAAGAAAAAGAAAACCCAGGTAGGACTTTAAACAGAATTGCTTTGAATCAAGAGATAAATTGGTGGAAAATTTACAGACTTATAATATGTACTTAGCCTATTTACTGTCATGATAAGTCTGTCCATTTAGATGTTTTAAAGTAGTTTTCAACAAACTTTATAATTTTCTTGGTAAAGGTTTCTCACATTTGTTAGAATTATTCATAAATGGCAGGCTTTTAAACATAACATATTCTAACACTCTGTGCTGTTTTGTACAGAGATACAACTGGATTTTTTTATGCTGATATTATACCCAGAAACTTGTTAAACTCTCTTACCGGTAACAAATTAATCCACTGATATTTTTAATTTTCCCAAGCCTACATTTTTATTTACGAATAATGTTAGTTTGTTCCTTTCTAGTTTATACCTTCTTTACCGTCTTAATGCCGTGGTTCTGACCTACTGCTCAATGTTAAACTAAATTGGTGATAAGGGTGTCCTCTATGTTTACTGATTATATGGAAAATGCTTTTAATGTTTAACCATTAAGTGTGATGTTACTGTCACTTAAAAAAAACATTTCATCTTTCTGTTTCAGGGAGTTCTCTTTTCCATTTACCACCTGCTAATATTTTTATCATGATATTTAATTCTATTCAATGTTTTGTCTGCACTTAACGAAATGATGTTTCCCCCCTTTTCGCTGTTTAATGTGATAAACTGCATTTACGGATTTTTTAAAATGATAGTACTTGTAAAATAAGCAACTTTGTTGTGATAAATAACTATATATATTAACAAATCGTTGGCTAATTAGTAATTTGTTCTGGATATTTTGCTACTATGTTCATGAATGACATCGCCTGGTATTTCTCCATGTTGTACCATCATTATGTTTTAGTATTACGTTAATAGTGGCTTCAAAGGATGGTTTGAGCACTGGATAAAATTGGAATCATTCCTAAACTATCTGAGGCTAATAATAAAACTTAATATCTTTGTTTTAAGATCACATCCATTTATGTTTCTGCTCTTCCATATCTATTTTACTTATTTCTATGTTGTATTTTCTATGAATTTGTTCATTACATCTAAATACTGGTAAAATGTTGTATTTCTATTCTCTTTGTCATTTCTATTAGTGTCCTATCTTCTGAATAGTCTACTTAGACGCTTTATCGATTTTAGTAGTCTTTTCAAAGATCAACTTTGTTGATATTTTTTGTATGTTTGAATTATAGTTCATTAATTCCTTTTATTTTATCTGTTCTACTTTCTGTAGATATATTCTACAGTCATCTGTCTAATTTTCAAGGTAGATGCTTACCTCAATAGGTTTTAGCCTTTCTAACGTTTTAATAAATGTATTTAGGGCTATAAATTCTATCAAAATACCACTCTAGGAATATTTTTTTATGTTTTGAATGGTATTGTCACTTTCATTTAGTGACACGTACTATCTAATTTTGAGTATTAGTTCTTCTATACCTCAGAGATTATTTACAAGTGTCCTTTAAAATGTCTAACTGTACGTTTCTCTTCAAGCTGTCACTTTTTAAAAATTTACTATGATCAGGATCAGGGAACAGAAGCTACATGATACCAATAATCTACAATTTGTTGAGGCTTGTTTTTTTTTTTTTTCAACGTTTATTTATTTTTGGGACAGAGAGAGACAGAGCATGAACAGGGGAGGGGCAGAGAGAGAGGGAGACACAGAATCGGAAACAGGCTCCAGGCTCTGAGCCATCAGCCCGAGCCTGACGCGGGGCTTGAACTCACGGACCGCGAGATCGTGACCTGGCTGAAGTCGGACGCTTAACCGACTGCGCCACCAAGGCGCCCCCGTTGAAGCTTGTTTTAAAGAGTACAGTTTGTGGTCAATATTAAAAAATGCTTTACAGGTACTTGAAAAAAACTTTATTCTCTAATTATTCTTTAAGTGTTCATGAACTCACACTTGTTGATTATGCTAATTAATCCTATCTGTGTTGCCAATAGGTAGCCAATAGTTGCACATAGCTATTAAAATCAAAATTCATTATAATTACATAAAATCGAAATTAAGTTGCTTAGTCCCCGAGCCACCAGCTGGTGGCTGGACAGCAAACATTTCCATCATCTCAGAAAGTTCTTTTGAATAGTGATGCTCTATATACTTAAGCATTAACAAAAAAAATGTCCTGAACTACAATGACTGCTGTTTGTCTAAAAATGCCTTTATTTAGACGCTGTTCACGATAGTTTCTCTGGCAGGTATATTCTAGGTCGATGATTACTTACTCGCCCCAGTTTGGTTGGGGCGCCCCAGTTTGGATGGTTACTTACTCGCCCCATATTATTCCAGGGTCTGTAGGTTTCCACTGTCAAGAAGTCACCTGTCAGTTTCACATCCATTCTTTCTGTTGGTGAGCTGTATTTTCTTTCTGCCCAGCTGGGCATTTTCCTCTCTCTTGTTTGAATCCACGGTGACTCCTTCATCTGGACCTGAATCTGCATATTTTGTCTGATCTGGTGAGTTCTTAGCTTTCAATATGCCCTAAAATAGGGCTTCTGGTTCCTTTTACTTTTCTATCTTTCCAGAACTCCAATGGATATGCATTAGATGTTAATGATCTAATTTCCTTGCTTTGAACCTCTTTTTCACATTTAGCAATTCTCTGTCTCCCTGGGTAGATTTTTGGGAAATTCCTTCAGAATCTGTGTTTCATTTCACTATTCACACTTCAGCTCTCTGGAAACTGCTACTTATCTCCACCGTAAAGCTTTTAATTTTGATTCCTATTACATTTTGATTTCTTAACTTTTATTTGGTTCTTTTTCAAACGACACTTATTATTTTTGCTAGTGTCTTTCTTAATCATATTTTCAATTTTCCCCTAAAAGGACCAATCTGTTCCAGTAATTTCAGTATCTTAAGTTTTTGCAGGACTCATGCTATTAGTTACTCTATTGACCCACAGTGACAGTATCTTGTTCCCCCATACACTTCGTGGTTATTGTTTGTCCTTTGGGATCATGTTCCTTAGAAATGTATCTGAGGTCCCACTGAAGCTATGTCCCTCTCAGATCATTTGCATTTGCTTTTATCAGATACCTAGGGATATTACCAAGCGGGGGCTTCTTTGGGATGTATTTCCAGCTTGGGGTGCTGGATGGCTCAGTCGGTTGAGCGTCTGATTTCAGCTCGGGCCATGATCTCACGGTCTGTGGGTTCGAGCCCCACGTCAGGCTCTGTGCTGCAGCTCGGAGCCTGGAGCCTGCTTCGGATTCTGTGTCTCCCTCTCTCTCTGTTCCTCCCTGGCTCATGCTCTCTCTCTTTCTCAAAAATAAACATTAGAAAAATTTTAAGAATGTATTTCCATCTTGAATTTTTTGCAACCATACAAATAGTGTGATGCTGACTTTGTAAAGATGCATCAGAACGGGCTTTTTTGCCACATGACGTCAAGGGATAATTTCTTTCTCTTTCTCTTTACCCCAGGCCAAGGTCCAGATGGTCAAAATTCCTATGCTATCTTCCTTTGCGGGGTGGGTTTTTAGTTTTAGTTTTTGGGTCCCCCCACCCCACCCCTGCTGACTGTTGACCTTTGCAATTCGTTTCCCAACAAGGGATGTTTCATATAATTCAATATATACGTTTGATATAATTTGATATAAGTTCCTCCACAGTCATGAACATTGAAGCTGGAGGTCACAGGGAGCTGGCAGAGGCCCTTAGGCCGGCTTCTGGCTTTTTAGCACTCATTAATGCTGTCGGTCCATAGTTTTGCTTCATTTTAGGCCTCTAAGGATCTTCCTTACTTTCAGGCAAGCTCAATTATACATTTCAAAGAATTTTTCAAAATATTTTCTCATGCATGTAAAAAAGTTTATGGGGGAGGGCTTTTATGATACCTATGCAGCCTTAATCCTATAGTAGAAGTCTGTTACTGTGGGTTTTATTTATTTTAAAACATTTTAACGTTTATTTTTGAGAGAGAGAGAGAGAGAGAGAGAGAGAGAGAGAGAGAGAGAGAGAGAGATAGCAGGGGAGGGGCAGAGACAGGGGGAGACACAGAATCTGAAGCAGGCTCCAGGCTCTGAGCTGTCAGCACAGAGCCCGAGGTGGGGCTCAAACCCACAAACCGTGAGATCATGACCTGAGCCGAAGTCGGACACTTAACCGACTGAGCCACCCAGGTACCCCTGTTACTGTGGGTTTTAGAGCAAGTGAGAAGCATGGCGATGCGATGTTCTGAGATGTGCCACAAGGCAAAGGAGGCTGGAAATCCTAGGAATGGGACGGTTAAGACTCAAAGTATCATGAGCATGGCGTGTCACATAACAGGGGCACAGGTAAATGCCCTGCAAAAGGAAGTCAGTGGGGCTTGGGGACCAGATGGAATAGTTGGTGGTGACTCCTTGGGTTTTAAGATTAAGCAAATAGGGGGTACCTGTGTGAACCACCCGTAGCGATAAGGGAGCTCGAGAGTAGGAATCAGTGCGGAGCACGGGGCGAGTGGCCAGCTAAGTCCTTGCCTTGTGGTATATGCCCACGGCAGGAGGTGAGGAAGGACTTAAAGAGCAGCCACGGCAAGGAATCAAGGCAACGCGGTTTAAAGACAGATTGCTTCTCTGAAATCTGCTCTCCTTCGCATTCCGCAAGGTAGCGAATGTTACGCCCACTCTGTGTTAAGCCACAGGTGATGCAGACTTAGTCACGGCACTCAGCATATTGTACTCTGGTTGCTTTACACGCTCATCCCCCTACGGACAGGAAGCTCCATTTGGACGTTGATTCTGTACCTCCAGCTTGTAGCACGGTCCTAGGCACACGGGCGACAAAAGGACTACTGAACATTCGAGAAAGGGGAAGGGTAGGCTGTGCACCAACATCACTGGGTTTGAGGATTAGGAGGTCACCCCGATGAGCACGAAGGGCAGTCAAGGTGAAGCTGATACAAGAAAAAGCAAATGTGACTGATCAAAATAGGAAAGCCACCTGGTGGGGGGGGGAGGGAGGGAGGGAGGGAGGGAGGGAGAGAGAGAGAGAGAGAGAGAGAGAGAGAGAGAGAGAGAACAGCCAGAGATGTGACCAAGGGGAAAGTGGAATCCACAAGACAGGTGGGGTCTTGAACATGCGTTGTGGTCAAACGTAAATTAACAGAGGGGAAGAGATGGAAGGTGTGATGGGCGGAGCAGCACTGATCCATGACGACTGTCACTGTTACGACTGTCACTGCCGCTTGCCAGCGTGCTGGAGCCCCAGTCGGCCCCACGGAAACCCTGCCTCGGGGACCATCTCAAACTCAAACTCGGGCTGAGTTTGTGATCTCCAGCCCACTCTGATGACGACGTTACCAGGGGAGTCTTGAAAAAAACACCAGAGGAAAGAATAAATCTTAATGCCAGGGTGTTGTGAATGAATCCCTTCTTCTCTGCTATTTAACAAGTTAAAAAAGAAAAACAAAACAAAACCCTGATGGCATGAAAATAATTATCCTTGATCTTTATTTAACCCTGCCCTACTTAGCGCTCTCAAGACAGGAACGTGCGACTATCTAAAAAAAGGCAACCACCCTTTAACAGATCAAGGCACTGCTGACACAGCACACAGCCCACGGTCACATACCCCACCTGCTGGGCCCCCGTCTCTAATTCACGGGACACCAAACCGGCTGAGTCACACATTATCCATCCATTACCTGGCCCTTCTCCCAGGGAACTAAGATGCTAAAGCCTTTCTCGACGGCACAGCAGTTGATAAAAGTGGCACAAATTCAAAGTCCTCCAATCTCACAGAAGAGCAGTGAGATGACAAAAAATTCAATAAGTGTCAGATTTTTCAAGTGGGCGAAAGGGATACTTATTTGAACAGCGAAACCTCTAAAATTTGCCCTCATTCTTTCCCCCCGCCCGACAATGAGAGAACTGAACACCCAAGGACAGAATAAATTTTTCCTTCTAAGTATTTAAGTAAAACTTGTTTTATTAGCTTGCTCATTAACCTGCCGATATTAAATGAGAGTCTTCAAAGACCTTCACATTATGCCAATTAGTCACTTTTTTTTCCCTGGCAAGGCAACTGATTTCAGTTTGATTGTAATGAATGTAACCAATTATACAATATTCAGATACTCTTTCTGGTTACGGTTGCCTTGCGGTTCTAGATGAGTAATTTCATTCAGATGTCTATTAGGAAGTAAACTGTGAAGGAGCAAAAGCCACCTACCTGTCCCTCCAATTTTAATTGTTAATTTTCCTTATTACATTGTCCCACTTTTTATTTTTTTATTATTACTTATTTTTTAAATTTACATCCAAGTTAGTTAGCATATAGTGCAACAATGATTTCAGTAGATTCCTTAATGCTCCTTACCCGTTTAGCCCATCCCTCCTCCCACAACCCCTCCAGTAACCCTCTGTTTGCTCTCCGTATTTAAGAGTCTCTTACGTTTTGTCTCCCTCCCTGTTTTTATATGATTTTTGCTTCCCTTCCCTTACGTCCATCTGTTTTGTCTCTTAAAGTCCTCATGAGTGAAGTCATATGATTTTTGTCTTTCTCTGACTAATTTTGCTTAGCGTCACACCTCCAGTTGATCCTTGCTGGAACCTGTCACCCTTCCCTGCTCACACTTAGTCTTCTTCAGGCTTCCACTTAAGTGTCATCTCCTTGGAGATAATGTCCTGGACAACCGTATCAAAAGTAGGTGCTTCCTGTTATTTCCTGTCGGAGCACCTGGTTTTATTTAATTATGCTCTTTATCACTATCTGTGGTTGTGTTTGTTCTTCACTGTTAACTGATGGTCCTGTCTAGCTGAACTAGAAGCCCCACGAGAGCAGCGACAATGCCATTCTATGACTCCTGCACCCCCCTCCCGCTCTTGGCTTGACGCTCTATGCTCTTGCTGAATTCGTGCATGAGTTATTTTGGCCCGTGGATATTGCACAGCCCTCCAAAGTAGTTTCGAGCCTATCAGCGAACCTGTAATGCAAGGCAGCCCCAGATGTCCACGCGGAAGGCGTTATCTCCCCGTTCCCCATCTCGGTAGAAGGCAGAGCGTCGCCCCATCTCTTAGGATGGAGACCAGAGCCACTGCACTCTTCTTCTCGGTCACCTACACCATCACTCTTCCCTCTCAGCGTCCTTCAAGCCCCCGCCCATTTCTCCAGGTCAGCCCGTCCTCCCCGCGCCAACACATCGCACGGCCGCGCTCTTTCCGGCCGAAAGTTCTTCATTAGCTCTTTGCTGCCTCAATACCAAATCTCATTCCCAAACCCTTCGTAACCAGGGTTCTGCTTGTTGATGGGGCCTTATCTCCTGCGGACACATCCCAATCTCTGGACACTTAGAACTGGCCTTGGTTCCCTGGATATGTCCTGCTTCCCCATATCGCCGTGTGTTGGCTCATGCTGTCCCCATAGCCGTGTCTCTGTGGGTACCTTCAGATCCAGGGTCACTTTCTCGGGGAGCCTGATGCCTGCTCTGTTCTCCCTCCCCACCCCCCACCCCCCAGGCCTACTTAAGTGATGTGCACTTTATTTAAGAAACAACAAACATTTGCTGACGGCCTATTACGTGGTAGGTGCCGGGGACATACAGTGATCAACCGAAAAGGTCCCTATGTTCTTAACGGCTTGCAGCCTGATGCAGGCTAGACAGATGGGAGACAGTTGGATTCTTTGATTACAGAAGGCCTTGCTGTGAAGGATCCCTTTTGTAAGATGTCTTTCTACCCGCTGCCTACTGCCTCCCCCCAGCCCCCAACCAGGGCACTTAAAAGGGAGTCTCATGCTTGTCTCTGGATGTGGCTTCCAGCCTGGCCTGCGTGCTCTTTAGGCGCAAGGCTGCAGCTGACGCCCGTCTGCATTTCTGTCACTCCGTCTGTGTGTGGGATGCTCCAGGCCTCCGTGACTGCTGGTGGACACAAGGGAGGACTGGGTAGCTGCTGGAGGGAAGGGACTGATGGCTGAGCCAGTGGTCTCCTTGTGTCCCTGTCTGTACCTGTAGACTGGAGCGATCTCTGAGGGTTAAGTCAGATGGCAGCAGGTCTCTGCTCCCCCCGCCCCCAACCCTGCCGGGCAGCTTGGCCCACTAAGAACAGAAGCACAAGGCCTTAGCACATTCCTATGACTTGTACCCCGGCCTGCTCACGGCCTCTGCTCTAATTTCGTCTGTTCCCTCCCTCCCCTGCTCCTGCTGCGGCAGCCACAGGCCCACGGCTGATCCTCAAACACCCACGCACACTCCCACCCACCCCCTGGGGTTACCTGGAATCCCATTCCCCTAATGTCTGCCAGATCCTTCACTCCCCTCCCCACATGGTGCTCCAATGTCACCTCTTAATGACCTACCTAAAGCGGTATCTTCCCTTTCCCTCATCCTGCCCTTTTTTACTTCTTAGCATTTACTACTTCCAGACACGTTACACACTGTTGTGTTTATTGCTTATTTTCTGGTCCCCCCCCCTCCCTGGGCCCCGGCCCCCTGCCAACTGGAGTTTGAGATCCATTCAGGCCCAGCTTTTGTGGGTGATGACGGATACGTGGTGCCCGTCCATAGTAGGTGCTCAACAAATATCTTCCAAATACATGAATACAAGTCTCTCTTTCGATTTCCCTGTTTTTTTTTTTTTAATCCAGACAAATTAAAAAGGGGTGGAAAAAAAAAAGAGAAAAAAACTTTAAAAATCACATACACTTTCTGGATTCTGGTGTTCAGGGATTTTAAAATTTTGTTCTTGTTTTGTTCTGACTTTCGCCATTCTTTGCTCCACCAACTGATGGTTGATTTTCCCTGGGGCAACTTTAGTCTACCTGCTGACCGTTTCTCTGGGCCTCCGGTGATCCCAGAAATACCCGCAATTCGTCTCTGAACAGTGGAAGCCATTATGCCATCTACGCAACCACCTCTGACCACAGCCCGCAGTCAGTACTGGTGTTCGTGTATGTATCTGCCTCATCTGTTGGCAATAATCTTACTTGCAAACCTCGTGTCCCATCTTCACTCAATGGCACATCCCTACCTACTCTCTTCTTAGCAGCACCAGAGTCAAACTTTAATCCCGAATCTAACTTTTTCAGCTAGCTTAATATGTGACTCACATCTTCCGTTGGCCTTTTGAAGACAATGTGGAATCAGGAACTTGTCCTGATGGCTGTCATAGATGATGGCTGTGAGGGCTGACTTGAAGGGGCAAGGGCAGGGGTCAGATGCAGCCCGTGGTCCGCTCACTAGGCTGGGTGAGGCAGACTGGTCTGCAGCAAAGGGGCCATATTCTGAGTCCCGCCGGGCTCCCTCTGTTCTGGGAGACCCTGGGATGGCCCACCGTCAATGGCAAATCGGCACAATTTTCTACACCCGCTAGACCTGTCACGCAGCACAGATATCAACATTCAGAATCACGACCTGAGCATAGACAATTCTGCCAAAACAAGAGATAAATTTAAGTTGTGTGCAGTCTATCATATTTACAAAGGGAGGCGAACCTTAGTTTAAACAAACGAAAGAACTGCTGAATGTATTTGTTGAAACAGATAGATTTCTCTCGACTCTTTCGTTCATCTATGGGGACACTGGATTTCCTGGGGTCTATCCTCTGTTTTCGGTGTCCTTTAGGGTCACAGTAACATCTAACTAAGGCTGATGCCTTGACAAGTCCCCAGGAGCCTGCAGAGACATGTGGTATAATGCCGGGGAAGGGGGTGAAGTACCATTCTGTTACAGCCTAGCTCATAATCGGAGGCTTTACAAACACCTCCGCAGCCTGCACTCCAGTCCTATCAGGTCTGTTCTGACTGTGGGCAGGAAGACAGGTGGCTAAGCGTCACCCCGTCTACAAGCAGCTCATCCAGACACCTGCTGCTTGGGAATGGAGTCCGGCACACACGTGCGGAGATGCTGAGCCACACGCAGAAGTCGGGCGCCCCCCTCCGGCCTGCACTCCCAGCATGAATGTCTCCACCTCAACCTGTCTCCAACCAAACGCTGCCTGCTTTCTCCCAAACCCATGCATCCACTTGTGTTTGTGATCTAAGGAACTTCACGGTCACTCTTGCAGAACTGAACTTGTCTCTTCTTTCACAGATAAGTAGAGGAGATCAAAGAGAACCTTCTCAGCTTTCTGCTGAGGACACGCAGACTAGTCTACACGGGGACCCCCCTCTAAAATCTCTCCCACGTCTGCCTTCTCCAGGGTGTCACTCAGGGTCCCACCCCTGCCCCACCTTCTCAGGAGACACGCACCTTACTTCCTCTACCTCTCCTGCAGTCAACCTCTGGCATTTAAAGCTGGTCCTCCATTCTATTTGAACAGAAACAAATGCCAACCCCTTCAAGGCACCCTCCCTTCCCCGCCCCCAGGACTCTCCTCCCAAAGAAGCAAAAAGTCTCGAAAGAGCTGCCTGTCCCGGATGTGCTTATTTCCTCACTTCCTGCTCACTTCTGTGTGGGTTCTCCTCCGATCATTCTATGGAGACGACCGCTGCAAGACCACCACTCGCTCCCGCTCCTTACGGCCGGCCGAGGGACAGCTTGCATCCTTCACTTTACCAGGTGCCCCAGGAGCATTTTAGGTGCAGCAGCGCCACCCTAAGTCTTAAAGCAATCGTTACACTTCTGTCATGAGTTCTGATTTCTCCTTCTCCAGTTGCTCTTTCTGTCTCTGGGTAGACTTCACCGGCTTCGCTCCAACAGTTCAACGTTGATGTTCTCCAAGCTTGTCTTCTTGGCTCCCTCTCCTCCTGCTCTCTGGGCCACCTCACCTACACCCAGACCTTCAATAGGCACATGTCTCACTGCGCTTTACGTTTCAACCAGCTCCCTCCTCTGCGACCCAAACTTCTATATCCAACTGTTTATTTCACACCCCAACTTGGGTATCTCCAGTTGGGTATCCAGCTCAAAGTCATGACTCTCCCATCTCAATCTGGTCCTTTTTTTTTTTTTTTTAAAGGATTTTGGCTCTCAGCTGATGACCCGTCGCCCATCTATCTTGCTACATGATTCATGGAGACTGGCCATGCATAAAACCTCGCCTATTGTTTCCTCTGGCCCTGAGCAGCCACTTTCCAGACCTGGGGCTTGGGACCAGCCGCGTGCCTGTGTAAGTGACAAGTGGAGCCCCAGAGAAGGGCAGGGGCCCGACCTTGTAGCAGGGAATTGCAGACCACTTTCCAAAGGACCCCTTGTTCTCTGGAGCCGAGAGGCCAGAGCAAGCACAAACTCCGCAGGCGAGAAAGGTTTTTATTCCATTTGTGAGAGGGAGGCCGAAGAATTGGATCTCATCAACACTGCTTTTTATACTTCTAAGCTTCATTTTTCACACTGTGTTTAAACAGCAGGCACTGGCTTTTCCTGTGACTGTCATCACCCACCTAAGGAAACACACACTTAAGAGAGACACAGGTGTCTGTGTGTCATCATGGGGAAAATGCACCCCCTCCACCCAAACATCTCTACCCCTCTCTAGTGCTCGGCACCTCCTACTGGATGACCACACAGAGGTTGTAAGAGTGGGCGAAACTCTCTATTCTGCTGCCATATATATATATATATATATATATATATATTTTTTTTTTTGTTTACTTCTGAGCATGTGTTTCTCTCTGGTATCACTCGTCTCAATAATATATGGTTTCAAAGACACAATTTCATGCAGATGAAGAAGAAATAGAACAACAAATTCCAAGCCCATCTTGCCATCAGTCTTTTGATTAAAGTGCCCTTTCCAGAGAGGTAAACATAACACTTCTCTCAGCCCCTGCATGAACTTATAGCACAGCTAGATTGCTGAATTTTTATTGCAGGACCATGCCTGCCCTTGTTTAAAATTGTTTTGACCTTTGGATGAGCACGTATTAAAAAAAAAAGTTCTATCTTCCTCTGGAATTAGTAAGCCTTAATAAAAATGGGAAGGCAAGTTTGTCATGTCTGAATGGCACCTGGCAGACTCACAGCAAATATGCTCATGACAACTTTATTGTGCTCCTCGAAAGCACCGGTTTGTGACCCTGAGTCTGAATGCCAGCCCAGTGCAGATGACACTTTCCCTGTCAGAACGCGGAGTCCAGATGGCAGTTCCTGGGGCCAACATTGGAGGCCTTGTTTTCTTACACGAAGCAAGGTCCCAGGAGCGTCTTTCACTCTGGGAAAGGAACTGTCAGAAATCCCCAAGTGCATCAATTTGCTACTTTGCAAGTCGAAGGCACTTCGAGATTACCATGTTCAGAAATGTACCAGATACTTCATCACGGTGTCCGAGGATTGTCACATTACCGCTCACCAGCACTGAGGGCGAAAGGGAGGGTCTCCTCAATAGCAAACTAAGGTTAGTAATAAACCAGGACAAGCACGTGCTATTGTGAACACCTTAAGAGAGTAAATGCCAGTGATAGTAAACCCATTCAGAATGCAGTTTGCAAGGATATTAACTAACATCTTGATCGAGCCCTGTCAGAAGAAAGCTGGTGGGAACGCTACTACATAAAACATTGAAACTGGGCCCGGAAGTTTCGGCTTGGTAAGAATTTATTCAGCAGTATTATGGCCTGTCACCATCAGATTAAAAGAGAACTATGTAATATGTGTGTTCTCAAAATGATTTGACACATGTTGCCTTATTCTTTCCAGGATGAAATCAGAGTGATTTAAAAAAGAACCTCTGGTGATCTTTTCTTGCCGTAAGAAATAAAGAAATATTACAGAGTGACAAAGGTAGGCTAAGTTTAATTCGTTAAACATCAAGACATTTCTCTCTAAATCTACAGAAGTATTTGCTAAAGAGACAAAAATAAACAAGAAATTTTCAGAAAAAAATGAACCAAAGAGTCCTATAAATTTGGGCAAATAATAAACATTAACTTCCTTCTAAGGAATCGAGAGACATTAAAAAATATAATATTACTACCAAGTGATTGAAACATAAATGATTAGCTAGGGCAATCGGCTTGAAGGCAGGTTGAGTCAAATACCTTCTGGGTCAAGTGCTGGATGGAGATTAACTTGATATCCTTGATTTGAAGATAAAAATAATAATGGCAGCCAATATTTATCGAAGCCACACTACGTCCAGTTCTGCTGTACAAACATTATCTCATGTATCTTTAAGAAACAGCCTGGGAGATACGTACCAACCGCCATTTTACAGATGGAGACACTACGGTCCAGAAATGCTCAGCAGAGGCAGTGCTAGGATTTGACCCGTTCTTAAGGCTAAACTCTCAGCCACCACATAAAAATGTCTCAGAGCCAGCGGAGCACTCAGATAGATAAGCAAAGGATTATTAAGCACGGTGATATGTGTTACAAAGGAAGCATGCATAAAATTTATTCTTGGGATAAGTGGTCGCTTTTGTCATGTCAAGAAGAAACACCAGGAATGATAATTTTCCAATGAGAAGTTTTCTTCCCGTATTATTTCACACAGACCTTGGGGCAGATTTTCTAAGCAGCACGAAAAAAGACGTGGATTGTGGGGATGGGTCTGCAGCTCTATGCATGTACTAATTTACACGTTTTTCTTTAAGGATAAAAGAACAATAAATGGATACATTTCCTCAAATTAGGAATTGCTGTCTGTCAAAAGTCACCATTAAAAAAGTGAAACACGCAAGCCACAGGCCGAGAGGAGCTATTTGCAGCACATGCGTTGGGTGAGTCTCCCATCCAGAATATACTAAAAACTCCCATAAGTCTGTACGAAAGACAAACAACCCAATTAAAAAAAAAAGTAGGCAAAATTCTTAAATAGGCACTTCACTAGAGGTAATATCCATGGGCCAACGCACGTATTGAAAGTACTCAACCTCAATATCCATTAGGTAAAACCAAATCGTAATAAACACAGTTAGATGCTGCCACTAGAATGGGTAATATTAAACATACTAACAGTCCTGAGTGTTGGTAAGGATGTAGGAAAACGGAATTTTTCATCCATTGCTAATCAGAGCGTCAACTGATCCACCCACTCTGGAAAATTGTTGAAACCATCTACCAAAACTAAATGTATTCATAATCTGTAACCCAAGTATCCCACGCTTGGGTATATATCCAAAAAATACAAATGCCAAGGTCCACAAAAAGGCATGCACAAAAGTTTTCATAGTATCTTTTTATTCCTCACAGCCCCAAACTAGAAACGATTGTAATGTCCATCAATAAGAAAGTGAGGCTCGTCAGTAAAATGGAATTTACAAATCAATGAAAAAGAGCACGCACGAATGGAACTCACAGGTACCACTGAGTGAAACAGGACGGGCACAAAAAGGTACACGTTGAATGATTTAATTTTTGTGCCTTTCAAGAACAGGCAAAACTAATTCATGGAGGCAGAGGTCAGAATAGTGGGTACCTCTGGGGGTACTGATTGGGAAGGGGCATGAAGGAGCCTCTGGCTGCTGGAAATATTTCCTAGCTTGACCTGGATGATTGGCACACATGTATGTACGTGAGAAAGCTCACTAGGCTCTAGTCTTGAGATTAATGTACTTTAGGCCATGTAATTTACTGTGTATACACATATATTTTATATTTTATATTTTAATAAAAATTAACAACATAGGAAAAGAGAACCTAGGCACAGAGGTATTTTGTATATCCTCAGATGCCATGACTTTTTTTTTTTTTAAATCAAGGTACACTCTGTTGGAATAGAAATTCATAGGTCATAGAATTAACTCACTTTATGTATACAATTCAGTAACTCATGGTACATTTATAGAGCTGTGTAACCATCACCCCCATCAAGTTTTTGAACGTTTTCATCCCCCCTTCCAAACTCCTTTGGGCTCATTTGTCTTGCTCCCATGCCCTCAGCCTCAGGCAACCACTGATCTGCCCTCTGTCTCCACAGATTGGCCTTTTCTGGACATTTCACGTAAGTGGAATTATACATGTGACCTTTTGTGTCTGGCTTCCTTCACTCAGCATAATTTTGTTGAGGTTCATCCACAGGGTAGCATGTATCCGTATCTGGTTCCCTTATATTACCGCGTAATATTCCATTGTATGTATATACCACAGTTTGCTTACTTACTCATCAGTAGATGGGTATCCGAATTATTTACTTGCTATGGGTTTTAAACCTAAAGATGATTCATTTTTTCTCAAAAGCAAACAAAACCTCCATCTTTCTTAGAGATTCTATTCTTTACTTTAACATATTTTATTTACTTTTTTCAGCTGTTCATTTTTGAGAGAGTGCGAGCGGGGGAGGGGCACAGAGAGGGGCCAGAGCATATGAAGCAGGCTCTTTGCTGACAGCAGTGAGCCCGAGGTGGGGCTTGAACTCGTGACCTGAGCCGAAGTCGGACGTTCAACCGACTGAGCCACCCAGGTGCTCCAGAGATTCTTTAAAAGAGACTATCCTCACATGTCACCCTACTAGAACAAAAAGAAAAAGAAAACCCCTAGACTTTCCACTGAAAAAGGTACTTAAGTGATGGCTACCGTGGCCGTAAGCAGTGTCAACACGCTCAGTTTAGTCCCACCAAAATCTAGTGAGGAGAGAGCTTAGTGCAGAAAATATCACAGGTGAGCACATGAGAACAAGACCAAGACTCCTCTAGAACTTCACTTTTATCAGGGCCATGCTCCTGAATTTTCTAATATAATGTGTAGAACGGTAATCTTCAAGCAGCCCCCCATCGCGGGTGCGGGTCTGTCGAATCATTCTGCCAATTTAGACTTTTCTTCCCACGTTTAAGTTCTTTTAATGACTTGGCATCATTGAAGAGTAGAAGTGCTAAACAGACAGTATCGCGTCCATATATAGGAGAGTATAGCTAATTTGTGATCAGGAAAAAAAGAAAGTTGCCAACTGTTCAAATAACCAAGGGTGCTGAGCATAGGTAGGAGGAGGGAAAATAAATCAATGGATTATTTAGAGAGATTCATTTCCAAACTGTAATATTTCCTATAGCTACGAAAGAAATGGACAGCTTTACCAAGGCTTTTTATTTAAAACCTTCTACGAGAGGGGCACCTGGGTGGCTCAGCTGGTTGAGCATCTGATTTCGGCTCAGGTCATGATGTCACAGTTCACGAGTTTGAGCCCCACATCGGGCTCTCCACCATCAGCACGGATCCTGTTTAAGTACCTCTGTCTCTCTGTCTTTCTGCCCCTCCCCACTTATGTTCCCTCTTCTCTCTCAAAAATAAATAAAAACATTAAAAATTTTTTTAAAGTTTCTATGGTATAGGATGGATGAGTGATGGAACGTTTACTTTAGTTTCAAATCTTGGTTAAGTATTCTCTAGTTCTTTTAGGTTCTTTTACATCACTGTTTACTCTTGGTGTCTTATTCATGAGTATTTCTCCAAATGGTGTCCCTGACATTTAGCTCAGGACTGGGCATAGTGGCTATTGTATACATGAATTGACTGATTGATTATTTCTCATTTATTTATTAAAAAAATTTTTTTTCTAACGTTTGTTTATTTTTGAGACAGAGAGAGACCGAGCATGAGTGGGGGAGGGGCAGAGAGAGAGGGAGACAGAATCCGAAGCAGGCTCCAGGCTCTGAGCCATCACCCCAGAGCCCGACGTGGGGCTCGAACTCGTCAACTGCAAGATCATGACCTGAACCGAAGTCAGGCGCTCAACCAACGGAGCCCCTGATTATTTCCCATATATTCTGGGACCTGAGAATGGAAGCAAAACACAAAGGCCCTGACATCTGTCAGTTTGCAAGTAACGGCTAGACTGTGGAGAAAGCCGGGCTCCACAGAATCTCAGCAATAATCAAACGGGGTCACTCCAGGACCTCGGTGAAACCAGACCCAAAAAAGGTGAGCTCATCTTGTCTAAATTTATACAAAGAAGGCTGTGTGACCACAAAAATAACCAAACAGCTCCCTCCTCTGGCTACCACAGGCCATGGCTTCCCTCCCGATGACTAACAGTCCCACCTAGCATGCTCTTCCAGCCTCCTGGGAAAATAGTGTGAAGGATCCTCAGCTGTCACATCGCCTTTGCTTCCCAACAGCGCCCAATCCAAACACATCTTCCCTTCTTTATACTCTCCCGCAAATCACCCACCACCAGACCAAATCCCATAATGTACGCCTCCCAAATGTCTCTTACCAAGATGCCCCCTGGTTCCTTAAGGTGAGCACTGTCATTTGCTGCAGCCAACTCAAGAAGCTAGCTTCCTTTGGTGTGTTCCTGGTGGTCTTTGGCTGGTGGGCATCAGCAAACTAAACACGATATGACTAACGGGCGCCCCACATTCAGGGTTTATAGAAGGTACTATTCTTACCTCATGACTTACAAAAGAACCAAGCCGGGGAGGAAGGTGGGAACCCAGACTTGCGATTTTAAAAAATTACAATTGTGGACGCAAAGGAAGGAATGCCATGACGTCCTTTTCACAGTCTAATTCCAAAGCTTCGGTAAAGCAGGTAATAACAAAGTTTAGCAACCTTAATTGCTATCTGGAGTTACCGAAGTAAGGGGGATTAATCTCCTTCGTGTTCTAGAATGGGGACAATGTCTTTGCCACCTCTCTATGGGACATGCACACACGTGCACACACACACACACACACATGCACACACACACACACACACACTGAGGTTGACATGCAAATAAAAGTCATTTTGACTTTGAGAGATATAAATACAAAAGTTCTCCGAATCTACTTTTGAAATTAAGAATAAGAAACATTAAGCTTTGCACAACAGCAATGACAACAGTAATAAACAATGAGATGTAGGCCAAGAGTAAGGGGAAAAAGAAACATAACAAACTTCAGGAGCAAATTGGACAAATGAGAAACCAAAGCAGAGTGAAAGATGCCGAAGAGAAAATGAGAAGAAAGGGCAGGAGAGAACAGGGCAGGAAGAGACAAGGAAACGTACCGGGATATACAAAGGGGAACGGAAGCTACAGGAAAGCGGGATCTCCCCCAGGAGGTCGCTGGGACCATGTCCAGCTGGGTCTCGTACGGATAAAATACAGGGACTGATTCTCTGCTCTGCGGTGACATGCCTAAGTGGCACACCGGGAGCTGTTCTGTGTTGAAATTCAGCCCTAGGTTTTCCTTACCTCCACATCCTACTCTCACATACTTTTTTCAAGGCAAGTTCTTCCTCGTCGTGTTGTTAACCCCTAATGTCTGTTTTTGAAGGTAGGGTCATCTGGAGGAGTCTGAGGCCACAAACACCCCAAAATGTAAATCTATCCCTGCTGCTTAGGTAGAACAGATTGTGTTAAGCACGTGTGTTTACTTACTATGTTTTGTTCTTTCCCTGAATCCATTGAGCCAAAGCATCCCGTAGAAAGGGTTTTGAAGCAAAGGGGATGTTTACGGTTTTCATTTTTCGTAGCTAATTCCTAAGGCAGGCTAAGAACATGTCCTCCGCTTTTATTTTAACAAAGGTTGTGCTTAGGACCCGTAGTTTTGAGAAGGCCAATCAGTGTCACTAATTGTAAGAATACAGATCTCACTCTGGAACAGAAATTTCTGTCCGTCAGCATAGGCTTAGGTTAGAACGTTATCTTTTATTGTGTATGCCAATGAATGCAATTGATTAACACTATCAGTAATCTAATACCAAACTCAACTTTTTGTTAGCACTTACCAAATTTTTTTAACGTTTATTCACTTTTGAGAGACAGAGATAGAGCATGATCGGTCGGGGGCGCGGGGTGCAGAGAGAGAGGGAGACACAGAATCTGAAGCAGACTCCAGGCTCTGAGCTGTCAGCACAGAGCCCGATGCCGGGCTCGAGCTTATGAATGGTGAGATCATGACCTGAGCCAAAGTCCGACGCTTAACTGACTGAGCCACCCAGGTGCCCCAACACTTTTATGAAATGTTCATATTTAGGCTCTGATCAGCACCTGTATTGGCTATTTCCTCTACTTTTATTGGTGTATAAATCTAAGGAGACTTGAAATCCTTTTTCATTCAAGCAGTATCTGCTAACATACACCACATAATCTGTGTTTTAATTATTTCTTCACTTTCCTTTTTTCCTCATTGCTTGATATTTATAGCATGGATTCCAAATGGGAATCCCCACTAGGGATACCTACTGGACACATTTAGGAGACATAAAATCATCCTCAAATCTGTTCTGCAATGAGATGTAAATGAGAAAGGGGTCTATAACAAAAACAGAGTTTTTATTGAATAAATGTATATATTCTTTCTAATTCATAAATAAAAACCTTCATAGTATAACTAATAAATTGAATCAAGATTGACTTTTTCTTCTTCTTGCATAATTTTGTGAGGATAACTGCATGAACAGTTTGAACTAAAAATGTCATAGCCAGGAACACCAAAATTCCTTCCAGGAATCCATCCCGACATTTATTCATTGAAAGAGTTCACCAAAAACCCTGCCCTCCACCCTTTGAAGGTAGATTGGTGAATCTTTAGATTTCTCAATAAAGGTAAATGTGCCTCACGATTAAAAAAAATAATAAAAACATCAAATCATAAGCATAAATTAAATATTTATTTTCATTCATTTCTGTAGTTTTCTGATAATGAATGATGTAAAACAATATTTTCCTTATAATTGGTGCATGTGGACTTCAAAAATATAATGAGCTGCTTATAATAAGAATTGCCATGTTGTATCTGATATGTGAATATTAGAAAGAAAAAAGATACAGGGGCGCCTGGGTGGCTCAGTCAGTTGGGCGGCCGACTTCAATTCAGGTTATGATCCTGGGTTTGAGCCCCATGTCAGGCTCTGTGCTGACAGCTTGGAGCCTGGAGCCTGCTTTGGACTCTGTGTCTCCCTCTCTCTCTGTCTCTCCCCCACTCATTTTCTCTCTCTCTCTCTGTCTCAAAAAAAAAAGACAGGGTCCCTGGGTGAGTCAGTCGCTTGAGTGCCCAACTTTGGCTCAGGTCATGATCTCATGGTTCGTAGGTTTAAGCCCCTTGTTGGGCTCTGTGCTGACAGCTCAGAGCCTGGAGCCTGCTTCAGATTCTGTGTCTCCCCCGCTCTCTGCCCCTCCGCTGCTCGCTCATGCATTCTCTCTCTCTCTCAAAAATACATAAAACTTAAAAAAATAAAAAGATAAAAAAAAAGCTGAACATGTTCTGCAAATACTATTAAAACAAAACAAAACGAAAGGAAACAGATCCAGACAATCTATAGTATGATAACATGAGAAATAGGGAAATTCAAACCAGCCAAAATAATGCCTCTATAATATTTCAATAAATTAGAACACAGAGTGGGAAGATTCTCTGTTTCCTTGTGGCATCTGGAATAGTGAAAGCAGATTGGGTGGGCAAAACACGAACAGGTTCTCATCCTGGTCCTGCCACTATCTTTTCCCCGAGGCGTGGTGACGATTTTAAAATCAGTTTCACTTATGGGAGTAGAAGAATTTTAAAATGCAGGGAAAAAAATATAACACAGGAAACATGTCAAGATGGTTGCTCCAATCCAAGCAAGAAATCTAGAACTGAAAAAGGGCCGCCAGAACTTGGAGGGGAACAACAAGGATTGCCAAAGCAGATGCCACAGGGGCCATGCCGCCGAGGTTTGGCCGAATAAATCCCTAAAATGGTCTGCCATGATTTGTCTCAGGTTCAAGGGAAGGACCTGCTAACAGGGACACATGTGGGCTTTGGAGGAGTGAAATGGCAGGAATGAACTCAAGAATACAGACAGGATAGGCAACGGGGCAACACAAGAATGGAGGAGGGTGACCGAAGAAGGGATGTCTGCAGGGTGCGGGTGGGCACTTGTTAACCTGTGGCAATCACCTCGGTTTTGCGGGGTGGTGGTGGGGCAAAGAAGGGAAGTGTGTCCGATGCGGGTGAGGGTGGGCAACACCAATACACCTGTCACTCAGCTTCTTTAAGTTCCAGAATGCTGGAGTGTAAAGTGAAAGTCAGTATCATGGCTCCAATGCAAGAGTACGTGAAGAACTTCATGAAGCCCAAGTATAAGGACCATGAAGGAGAAAGACCATGGCCTTCAGGTCAGACAGACTTAATTCAGACCTTGCCTCCACCTGCAGGACTTTAGACTAAGTCACCTAATCTCATGGACTTTCTTCCCCTAATGCAAATGACAAAAACGTAAAAGCATAGATATTGTATATGGACAACCCCTGAAGACTCCACCCAAAAATTGTTAGAATTAAAAAATGAATTTGGTAAAGCCGCAGGACACAAAATCAGTACTCAAAAATTGTTGTGTTTCTAGACATTAATAAGGAACTATCAAAAACAGAAATTAAGAAAACAATCCCATTTACAATTGCCATCAAAAGGAATAAAACACCTGGGAATAAATTTCACTTAGGAGATGAAAGGCCTGTACACTAAAACCTGTCAGACATCAATGAAAGAAATTGAAACAGACACAAGTAAGTGGAAAGATACTTGGAACCATGGATTGGAAGCATTAATACTGTTGAAGTATCCATTCTACCCAAAGCCATCCACAGAGTCAGTGAATCCCTATCGAAATTGCAATGGCATTTTTCACAGAAATAGGACAAACAATCCTAAAACTTGTGTTGAACCACAAAACACCCAAAGAGCTGAAGCAATCTAGGGATAGAATTTCTGGAGGCCTCATGATTCCTGATTTCAAGGTGTTTTAAAAAGCTATAGTAATCAAGGGGGCCTGGGTGGCTCAGTCAGTTGAGCATCAGACTCTTGATTTCTGCTCAGGTCATGATTTCATAGTTCCCAATTCTCTCTCTACTCTCCTCTAAATATGTGCATGCTCTCTCTTTATCTCTTCTTCTAAATAAACAAATAAATGTATGAATAAATGAATAAATGAATAAATAAATATTTTTTAAAAGCTATAGTAATCGAAGCAGTATGGTATTGACATAGAAACAGACAAACAGATCAATGGAGCAGAGTAAAGAGTCCAGAAATAAACCCACATATATGTGGTCAATTAATTTAGAACAAACAAGCCACAAACACACAATGGGGAAAAGACAGTCCCTTCAATAAATGGTGCTGGGAAAACTGGACAGCCACATGCGAAGGAATGAACCTGCACCTCTATCTTATGCCACACACAAAAATCAACTCCAAATGGGTTAAGGACTTGAACATAAGACCCCAAGCCATAAAACTCCTAAAAGAAAACATAGAGAGTAAACTCTGATGGTGGTCTTGTGATGATTTTTTTTTATTTAACACCAAAAGCAAAGGCGACATAAGCAAAAATAAACAGGTGAGACTACATCAAACTAAAAGCTTCTGCACAGCAAAGGAGACCATGAACAAAATGAAAGGCAACCGATGAATGAGAGAAAATATTGGCAAATCATATATCTGACAAGGGGCTCATATCCAAAATATATAAAGAACTCATCCAACTCAATAGCAAAACACCCAAACAAACTGATTAAAAAATGGGCAGAGGATCTAAACAGACATTTTTTTTTCCAAAGAAGACATACAGATGGCCAACAGACACATGAAAAGATGCTCAATATCACTGATTTTCAGGGAAATGCAAATCAAGACCACACTGAGATGCCACTGTTTAAATGGCTTTTACCAAAAAGACAAGAAATAACAAGTGTTGGTGATGATGTTGGGAAAAGGAGACCCTTGGGTGTTGTTGATGGGAATAGAAAATGGTGCAGCCACTACAGAAAACAGTATGGAAGTCTCCAAAAAAAAAAAAAAAAAAAAAGAGAACTACTATATGATCCCGCAATCCCACTTCTGAGTATTTACCTGAAGAGAACAAAAACACTAACTCAAAAAGATACCCCATGTTCATTGCAGCATTATTTACAATAGCCAAGATACAGAAACAGCCTAAGTGTCCATCAATAGGTAGATGTATAAAGAAAATGTACACACACACACACACACACACACACACACACACCTATCAGACAAACACACAAAATGGAATGTGAGGATCCCATTCTCCTCACATTCCATTTTTCAGTCTAGGTGATTTCTACCTATTTTCATGGAAGAAAAGCATAATGTTTGTTTTGGATGTTCTAGTTCTGATATAAACAGAAGTGGACTCCAACAATGGAAAGAACTGATGTGTAACAACAAAGGTTGAAGCATATAAAGGTGTGCATTTTCTGATTATATACCGAGCACAAAGCTCAGTGTAGCGTAATGGCTCAGCATGTACGTTCTCATGCTGGATTCTGGAACTGGGGGTCCTGGCTGTGGCATCCGTGAAATGGCCTCTCAGCCCCCCTGATGTAGGGGGTGTAACTGACCCACGGACCCCTCAACACAGGAGCATCCGGGCCTTTCTGCCCGACGCTGGGCATGGCAGGAATACAGAGGTAGGCCCGTCCTTGCCATAATGTCCCAGAACTGTACCACGGTCTAGGAATTTCCTTACCCACCCTCCCTCCTTCCTTCTTTCCTGCACAGGGTCAGCTCTGCTTTGTGGTCTGAGACCCTCCCAGCCTTCCCCAATTCCTTCAGCCTCTTTTCGCTCCCACGCAAACACCATAAATCCCTTGCACATCCAATTCTGTCTTGTCACTTGCTTTTTGGAGGACCTCGTCTAACACAGCAATTTTGCCATTTGCTTAACCGGTTCTGTGGCCTTGGGCATCTAACACAGCTTTGCCTCGGTCTCCCTGTCTGTTAAAGGACATAACACCCATTTCATAGGATTGTTGTCAATTGTTTTTTATGTTTCTCTCAGTACTAGCAAAATACTTAGCACACACTAGATGCTGAATAAATATTTATTGGATGACTTAAAAAATAACAGAAGGGTCACAATAAGCAATTTAACTAGGTAAACTGATGAGATGTAAAATACTCTAGGCTAAATTGTGAGCTGTTATGAAACTGGGTGGAACCAGTATACCCTTGGCACAAAATTATTACCCTCAATCTATGTTTTCCATCACTCTGCAGTCTCTGTCCTCAACAAAGAGACCAGAAAAACAAAACCATAACTAAAGACATTATTCAGGGTCTTGTATGTCCTTCTGAATCAAAAGTCAGCCTTCATAGTGTGGTTTATTTTTTTACTTCCTTTCCTTAATTATTTTGAAATTAATGCTTTTTTTGCAAGCTGCAATTACCATCCATTTCTTCTTTCGCTTGCTTTCCTTGTCTGTGATGTGCTGACGTGTTTCCCCCCCGGACTTGATTCATTTCTTTTTCGCTTTGTCTGCATAAATTTAGCTCTTTCAACAGTTCAATTTGAAATTCTCATTCTCTTAACGTATTGTTGTCAGCCTAAAGTTTTCCCCTTTTATCATATTCTGAAACCTGTTTTATGCCCCCTCTAAATTTACACTGCTTTTGGACCGAATCTGAAAGCAAGGCCTTACGATCAAACCAAACGTTCTTATCCTACTTTGTACAATTGGTGTGCACTTTAACAGACTTGTCATTTTGCAAACGACACGCTGATGCAGCCACAACGGCAAAGGCACTGTGTCATCCACAGAGTAAATCGTTCCTAGATCCCTGCAGTAGGAAGAGTTGTTGAAAGGCTTTGTTTTTTCCGTGTGTTTTCAGAAACTTCTAAGAAAACCCCTGAAGTGGTTGCCCTGAAAGACTTTCTCGCAAATGGCTAATGCCTCGGATAACATCTCTGGAAATCAGTTTCCATCACTGGGCTACTGAGTGTCATGAATGCCTTGGGCATGAATTCTTTATTTTTTAAAATTTTCTTTTTTTTTGAACGTTTATTTATTTTTGGGACAGAGAGAGAGAGAGCAAGAACGGGGGAGGGGCAGAGAGAGAGGGAGACACAGAATCGGAAACAGGCTCCAGGCTCTGAGCCATCAGCCCAGAGCCCGACGCGGGGCTCGAACTCACGGACCGCGAGATCGTGACCTGGCTGAAGTCGGACACTTAACCGACTGCGCCACCCAGGCGCCCCATGAATTCTTAAGAGTATCTACATCATATGCAATTGGTGTTTTGAGAACTACTCCAAATGACAGTGATTGTGTGTGTGTATGTGTGTGTATGTATGTATGTATGTATATATATATATATATATATATATATATATATATATTTATGTGTGTGTATGTATATATATACAATATTTATATATATGATATATATATATATTTATTTACTTTAAAGTTCACTTACTTTGTCATTAGTGGCGAATATTTTTTTTTACGATATTAAAACCTTACAAACTATTTTCTCTTTCAAGAAAGAGCGGTCCCAGAGATACTTAACCGGCAATTTTTTTTTTTTTACTGCATCATGGTCCCAGCTGAGTGCTAATATGAAGAGAGTTCCGGTTATAAAGATTTAAAGCTGAAATATTCCGTCCCAAGGAAGTTCTTACCGAAGACTCCATCTCAACTCCCCTCTGTAGTCAAACAGAGTCAATAAAGAACTATATTGCTGCAAATTATGACAAGTCACATGGGTGATTAGGGTTATATCTGCATTGCTACAGAGTTCCATACTGGCTAACTCTTATCCTTCATGTTTTAGATGCCCCTTCTTTGAAATTTCTTCTGGACTCTGTAGACTGGGCGAGGTGTCTCAGTCATGGCCTCCCTTAGTATTTGGGAATTCATCTCTTACTGTACTTATAATGCCATGAGGTACTTGGCTGCTTTCATTGCCTTGTTCTCCCAACTGGAATGCAAACTCTGTGAGGTCAGTGGCTGCCGAAGTCTTGCTCAATATGTATCATCAGCCTTCAGGATGAAGTTGGCATGTGGTAGACATGTGGGTTTGTTGAATGCCCTAAGCAAATGAACAACCATGGATTCTTATGTAGAATCTTATTTTGTATTCATTTATGCATGTTTTCTCTATTCTTTTATGCTATTAAGCATTACAGGTATGGACTGCACCTTATTTATCTACCCATCCTTTATAACCTCTAATATAGTGCTTTGCACCAACTAGACACATGAGTAGCTGCTAAATGAATGGGCTGAGACTCAGTAATCACTGATGTGTTAGAAAGGCATTGGTCTAAGTTCAAAAAGCTGTCTTTGTGGTCTCTGCTTTGACAGAAACTATCTGTCCTTGGGATTAAACATTTAATTCTTTCTTGCAGTAGGGTGCTTTTCTGATTAGATGAGGTGCACATCCTTATAAATGGAAGAATCCTGGTTGACAGAGAACAGAACATAAAAGGCTACCAATTGGGTGAGATTAAGGAAGTGTTCAGATTAACAGATTCGTGAAAACAGTTGTGGTCAGTGTTCTCTACCTGAGAAAACTCTACAGGAAAGAAAGCAAGGGGTCACCCACTATCTCTTACCCCAAGTTGTCACTTTGAAATTCTGTCATAAGTTTAAGGACCGTTTGATTCCAGAGATAACAAATGTAGGGTTTTAATTCAAGCTTAGTATATGAACCTTGTATTCTTATGGAAGGTTTTCAAGCATTAAAGCCATCTTATAGCAAATTAAAAGTAAAGCCAGTTTGTTTTATATACATTTTGTATATAAATACATATTTTAATATATATTTAGTATGTTACAAATATATAGTTTGTAATATATATTATATATATTATATATATAAAAGAGATAAATAAAACCTTTATGTTGAATATACTGTTTATCTTAATGAATAATTATATAGCCAACTTCATAGGCAATGTTTACCATCTATTTTCTATTTTTCATGATTTTTGTTTATTTTTATTTAAAAATTTTTTCTTAAATGTTTATTTATTTTAGAGAGAAAGAGAGAGACAGAGATAGAGTACGAGCAGGGGAGGGGCAGAGAGACAGGGAGACAGAATCCAAGAAGCAGGCTCCAGACTCTGAGCTGTCAGCACAGAGCCTGACACGGGGCTCAAACCCGTGAACCATGGGATCATGACCTGAGCTGAAGTCAGATGCTTAACCGACTGAGCCACCCAGGCACCCCTGTTTATTTTTATTTTTTTTAAATGTTTATTTATTTATTTTTGAGAGAGAGAGAGAGAGAGAGAGAGAGAGAGAGAGAGAGAGAGAGAGAGAAAATGAACACAAACACGAGCGGTGGAGGGGCAGAGAGAGAGAGAATCCCAAGCAGGCTCCGCACTGTCAGTGCAGAGCCTAATGCGGGGCTCAAACTCATGAACTGTGACATCACGACCTGAGCTGAAAGTAAGAGTCGGACACTTAACCAACTGAGCCACGCAGGCGCCCTTCATGAATTCTATTTAAAGTTACTTTATTCTTGATAATACACTTCTTTGTCTGAACACATTCTGTTAATAGAGTGAAACCAGTCGTTAAGCCAAAAGACAAGGTTGAAAGAGTTTAGACTTTACCACACGGAAACCCATTATTAAGAATGATATCAAGAAAGGCAGCCAGATAATGATAGATGAACTCCAGAAATATATATTTTTTTAATTGGCATTGAGAAAAGTCATCTTAGGATAACTTATCTTCTGTTTTCAAATAGCTGCCTGGAGAAAATAAATATTACCTTCTTATGAGAAATCTTTCAAACCTGCACTGTTGGCTGTAATACAGAAACCGTGACTGTTTTGTTCCCCCCCTTTTTTTTAATCATCTCTTGATCTTGTCAGCACATCATTAATCCGCTATTCAACTACCTGCTTTACGAAGTTTATTTTGTAGCCCGGCATGGCTCTTTCTCTCCTTAGTGATCTCTTGAGACAACAAATTACTATGTAAGATAACGAATGACTAGAACTTGGCAGATATAATATTTCTGTTGTTTTCCCTGCTTCCGTGGAGACGTTGTCAATGCCTGACAGTGTTATAAACAGATGGCTAATTGTTACACAGCTATGTATTGTTAATGCAGAGACTTGCCTACTTCTTGGTAGCATATGGTTTAAAAAATCATCTTACAGCATTTATAAACCCAGGACTATTTCTGAAACTTCTGGGTAATTTGTGAATTTGCATTTTATCCTGTACGCTCATAAGGAAGGAAACGTGGTGTTTGAAGAGCTCAGAAGAATTTGGTTATAACCCTGTGTGGAGGTCTGCTAGAGTGGCTGTAATAAATGGCCCACAAACTGGGTGGCTTAGAACAATGGGAGTTTATTGTCTCACAGTTCTGGAAGTCTGTAAATCTGAAATCAAGGTGTCAGCAGTGCGCTCTCTGTGTGCTTTGTCTGAAAGCTCTAGGGGAGGGTCTTTCTTTGCCTCTTCTTCCTTCTGGGGGGTTCCAGCCATCGCTGCTGCTCCCTGTCTCGTAGCCACGTGACTCTGCTGTCTTTGTCCTCACGTGGCATTCTCCCAGAGGGTCTGTGTCCAAATTTCCCTCTTCTTGGAAGGACCCCGTTCGCTGGGATAGGGCCGCCCTGCTCCAGAATGACCTCAACTTAACTTGATTACATCCGCAACTTCCAAATAAAGTCGTATTCATGGGTTCTGGGAATAAGGAATTCAATATCTCCTTTTAGGGGGTTGCAATTTAACCCATATATCCAGGAACTCGTTAAAAATATCTCACTAATTTCCAGTGTTTTCCTTATGGAGCTCTTCTGCTCCAAGAAAACAAAAGCATCAACAAGAGAAAGCCCTCCTTTCCAGGTTGAAAGTATTTTCATTTTGATTGGTGCTGTTCTTTGTCCTTGAGAGCAATACCTCATCCAGGTCAACATATGTGGGTCAGAAACGAGTGCAAAGCTGATGTTTTAAAATATCATACTGTGTAGTTAGAACTGGAAAGATTTCTCAGAGTGCCATCTCTGAAGGGACTCAATATTATCATGTTCCAGTGGTGACTCATGTGACATGAATATTAATAACAGGTACAATAACTGCCTGCAACACTGAATTGTGTAATTTGTATGAGAGATGAACCTAAACATTAGGGATTCACTAATTTTTCTAGTGCTCTGTCTGGCTTTATGGAAGTTTGATTGCATTGTGTCAGAGTTCTAATTCTGAACTTTAGCTTCTAAGTGATAGGTGGGCTTTACTTCTTAGAGGCGAATATCCATGGCAATCCCAGCATCCTTGATCTCAATTAACATCAAGCATCAAATGAAAGGAGAACTTCTTCGCATAACGTCAAGTTCTTGGCCATTTGTTGTCTGGCAAATCCAAATCTTACAAAATCAGCTCTACTCAACAATCTAGTTCTAAGAGTGATCAGGTTCCTTTTGAGAACATGGTCGATGAGAATTTTGAGTCGAATTTCAGACGAACTCGATGTAAATGTGAAAGACTGTCCAATGAAGTGCACTGAATTTGAAAACTTTTGCAAACAGCAATGTAACGTGCTATCTAAATACTGTGATATTTAGACACTTGAGTCTTTTAACCTTAAAGGAGAATGGAAAGAATTGTTTTTAAGACTGAAATTCAAACACAGTAAAAAAAGAAATTAACATTGATCTTACACAGAAACATATATAGTAGAAACATAAGCACTCAATTTTGTTCATGTCCAAAAATACAGGAAAATCCTTTTTTACTTTTATATAATTTTATTGTAGCTGCCGACTTTAAGTAAATTAACCAAGATCCAGAGTGATGACAAATACACTAAACCATTCATTGAGTCCTCTGGTGGCCTCTTTTCAGGTCCCTCTTTTCAGGTGAGATGCTCATAGAGTTAGCCTGGCCTAAACCCCACGCCTTGGCTTTTTTTTTTTTTTTTTTAAGACTATTCAGGTGATTCCAATTCAGCCTCTTCCAAGGTTAAGAGCCATGGCTGAACAGGAGGCAGCAGAGTGGGCCAGCTGAAGAATGAAGCCATGTACCAGCTTACGCCTTGATATTGCAAGAAAAAAGCACTTATCTTGGTGATCAAGGTGGTTTCCCGCATCTCAAACTACCAAGCAGAGTTTGGAAACTGGGCAGATAAAGCCATTCTTTATTTAGGTCAGGAGAGCCTCTCCCTGGGACTTGAAGCAGTTTTACTTCTGTGGCAGCTTCATAATCCACGTGCAAAGGGCAAGGCCTTTGTTAGGAAAGGAACATGTTCAAATCAACGTGGGCAGAACTTCTTTTCAAACACCAGAGACCCAACCTTTTATGTTGTGTCCTCCAGACTGTGAGTGTAAGATGTGTGGAAGGCTAGGCATTGGTAGATACTTCATTTTTTTAAATACTTTTCTTTCCAGGGAAGGTCAAGTCACGAAGCAATAGAAAAATAGACGGTAAAAGGGGATTTTTACATTGCAGTTCGGATAATGTTCATCAAAGCCGCAAGGGAGGAAAAGCCTTATTTAAGAAAGCAACTTCTGGGGAGAAGCATCAAGCAAAGACGCTAATGAGAGCTTTAAAATCCTCAGTTTTGGAAGGAACAGGCACTGGCAGCATGGCAGATTTTGAAGGGGGATTTCTTCCACTTATGTTCAGGTTCACAAGCCACGCAGGGAACAAATGGAACTAGACTAGTCAGCATCCAGGGCTGTTGAAAGTCAGAGGATTTTCTCTTTCTCCCCCTGTTTTCCATTTATTTCCCTTCTCCCAGACTCAGTTAAGTCTCCACCAGAACCTGCACCTGCCAACAATAATGCTGGTCTGTCTACAACACTAATAGAGTATCTTTTTTTTTTTAAATAAGTTTTTATTTTTATTTGAGAGAGGGAGAGCGAGGGGAGGGGTGAAGAGACAGGGAGAGAGAGAATCCCAAGCAGGCTCCATGTTGTCACTCCAGAGCCCTATGCAGGATTGGATCCCACAAATAGTGACATCATGACCTGAGCCGAAATCAAGAGCTGGATGCCTAACCAACTGAGCCACCCAGGTGCCCCTAAAGTCACAAACCATGAGATCATGACCTGAGCTGAAATCAAGAGTTGGATGCTTAACCAACTAAGCCACCCAGGAGCCCCTACAGTGTGTCTTAATAGCAATTTGATGTGAGCCATGTACATAATCTGAAATTCTCTAGTAATCACATTACAAAAGTAAAAAGAAACAGATGGCTTCTTAAAAATTAATTCTAATATTTCATTTAACCCCATGTATCCAAAATGACTATTTCAACAGGTAATCAGTGTAACCAATTCTTAATGAACTATTTACCATTCTCTTGTTTTGGACTGTCTTTGAAATCTTGTATCTTATACTTACAGCATAATTCAATTTGGCCCCTTCATTTTAATGGGAAATAATTGATTAATACTTAGATTCCATACAATTTACAGTTGAAAAGGTAGACTCACATACCTACATGGTTTCAAATAGACTTAAAAGTCTTCCAATAAGTGAACTGAGTATCCATTTTTAAATTTCAATTTCAAGGGGCACCTGGGTGTCTCAGTTGGTTGAACATCCGACTTTGGCTCAGGTCATGATCTCATGGTTCATGGGTTTGAGCCCCGCATCAGGCTCTGTGCTGACAGCTCAGAACCTGGAGCCTGCTTCAGATTCCGTGTCTCCCTCTCTCTGCCCCTCCCCCGTTTGCACTTTGTCTCTCTCTCTCTCATAAAAATAAAATAAAACCAAACAGACATTCAATTTCAATTTCAACTAATTAAAATAAAATGATGATTTAATTCCTCTGTCACGATAACCACATTTTGAGTACTCCACAGTTACATGTGGCTAGCAGCTACCATAGTGGATTGCTGGGCAGTACCTGTGAAAAAGGTACTGTGGACCTGGTCCCAAGAACATAACATCTTATTAAAAAGCAGGACTTGATGGGGCCATACTCCTAAAGAAACACAATCTAAACTGATGTTTTGATTTCTATCCGACCTTTGTGTCTCTTTTTCAATTGGTTTAGCCCCCAGAGTGCAGAGTGGTCTGATGAATTATCAACCTCTAAATCCTTATAAAGTTAAAAAATATACACGACAGCTTCTGCTTTCAAAATACAAGTAATCTTCATCTTCAATACATTTGCTGTTTCATTGCACATGTAATTTATACTGTGATGCTTCAAGGGAAAACAGGGGCAACTTTGCTCTGCTTATAATCCACTTTCCCTCGGCAAGAGGAAGCATATTTGTATTTGGATCATAAATGTAAGAATTAGTCGGTAAAATAGCCAAATTGATCTGAGGGTAGGGATACGAGCTATCGACACATAAACATCTTGCACAGTGTGTGTAACGGATCTAAAACTACCTTTGATTTTCCATTTCTTCCAAGTTTGAAATATCCTCTGAAATTTCAAATGCTATTTGCAAAACAGTGAGCCAATTCTTCTCCAAGACAGTCTTAGATTTTCTTAAAGTCGTTCCCACGCTCTTATAATAGCGTTACTATAGCTTTCCAACTCTCAATCACTTTTAAGCATTAACATACCCAATAAAATTATGGTACAATGTGTAGGGTATGGTGTTTTGAGCCACTGTTATCTGGAAGCCCTTGGTACAACAATAACTTAATCGATGAAAGTCTGAATTAACCACAAAAAAGAAAAAGAAAGAGATGTTCTAAGAGGTACAGCTTAGTATTTGTGGATCACCAAATCAAACCAATAGCTCATATAGCCTGTTAACAACATTTGGGCAGAAGATTCATCCAGAAAACAATCATATTAGATTTAAGACCATCTAACGATTATGCCAAATCAGATCCTAGTGCTCACAATGCAAGGCAGCTTAATTAATACCCTTTAAAGAACAATATCACATACACTCAAGCTTCTGATTGGGATTTGATTACTTGAGAATTTGTAAAAATTCAAAGGAGGATTGGGTTGAAATTTACTTGAGATTTACTAAGAGAATAAATAAACAGGATTTTAAAACCAGTAGTTAAGCTACTCAAGAAAACAAGCTATTGTTAAGGATTTAAAGCACATTACTTTCTGCTAATGTACAAATGAGTTGTCTCTATGCTTTAAAATAGGCCCTTTAAGACATTTCCTTAGTAACAGTGTGGCCATGTTTTTGAATTAAGCCTACAACTGAAGTCAATAAACCTACACTTCTTTCAAACGCGTACTTGGGCGATGCCTAAATTCAGACTTGTTTTGTGCCCAATTAATGTCCACGGGTGATTTACGACTGGATATGAATGGATAATGACCATTCTGGAAAGAGACAGTGCTGCTAGGGCACTTCAGAAAGTAAGTGCCATTAGTGGACAGGGGATGGAAGGAAGAGGTGAGGTGGCTCAGCCTTACTACCATCTGTGCCTCATAAAGACACTTTAATGACAAGTCCTTTCTTCCGGGAGCATTTAAATGTGGCATAGGAAGTACAATGCTCCATCTGTAGCCAACTTTTTATTTTTTCCTGGTCCTGCTTGAATGTCATTGTAAAGCAGTGGTAGGTGTAGAGGAGAAAAAGGAAAAAATAGCAGAGAGAAGATGGCAGAAGCAAATCCCTAGTCTCATGACCTCGGGCCCCAAATGTCTACATTTCAGTCAAAAATTACTCATCACACCCAGAACCAGGAAGATCTCAAAATGAATGAAAAAAAAGAAAAGAAAATCAACCGATGTCAACACTGAGATGACAGAGATATTAGGATTATCTGGAAAAGATTTTAAAGCAGCCACTCTAAAGATGCTTCAATGAGCAATTACAAATAGGCTTGAAATCAATGGAAAACAGAAAGTCTCAGCAAAAAAACAAGGATAAAAAATGTGATCCGTAAGGAAGCCATGATATAGGCTACTCCATCTCAACACCAGAGTGTTTAAATTTTAACGTACCTGATATTCTGTCAAGAGGCAACAGGAAGACAAATTGTAGAGAAGGAAGTGTAGCTATGTGCTGTGTTCCACCTAATGATCTCGCGAAACCCCTCGCGGATTAAGGAGCCATAACTTTTCAAAACACGTAAACAAATTCTTTAAAGGATACAGAACATTTCTCATTCATACCTCCCTTGTAATTTTCATCTGCACAGGGGGAAGAATAGAAAGAAACTGATCAGAAGACATCAGTTGCTAGTGTGACAGACCACAGTTAAGGTCGTGGGGATAGAACTCAGAGAGCGGGTGACTAGTGTGGAGGGGGGGTGCTCTGTTGCATTAGCTGAAAAAGCCGCTGACTAATGCTACAGGAAGTTTAGCCATGTGATTCTAACCTGGTAACCAGGTGAGCTCAGGCATACACTTCTTCACACTGGAGTTCTTGGAATGGGCAATAAGGCTTACTAAGAAGACTAAAAGACTAAAAAAAGACCAAAAATGAGGATCACGACATGGAATTTTTCAAGAAACCCTACTTTAGGATGCATTGGGGTCTGTGCGACCTTTGCTATATACATTTACAGCTATGCTATAATCAAGGAATAACACAGTGATTGATCATTTTAATGTTGAAGATACATTTTCAGGAAAGGGTTAATCTGTCCTTAGTATGCTCCCTTAAAAAGTCTGAGAAATCAGGGGCGCCTGGGTGGCGCAGTCGGTTAAGCGTCCGACTTCAGCCAGGTCACGATCTCGCGGTCCGTGAGTTCGAGCCCCGCGTCAGGCTCTGGGCTGATGGCTCGGAGCCTGGAGCCTGTTTCTGATTCTGTGTCTCCCTCTCTCTCTGCCCCTCCCCCGTTCATGCTCTGTCTCTCTCTGTCCCAAAAATAAATAAACGTTGAAAAAAAAATTTTTAAAAAAAAAAAAAGTCTGAGAAATCTTTTACTTCTTTTGAAGGATTTTTGTGAAAAAGTGACGGAAAACAGAAACATTTCTTTGTGCTTAAGTAAGGTTAATGTTGAATGGTCTTAATGTTTATTGATTTTTGAGAGAGAGAGAGAGAGCACAAGTGGGGAAGGGGCAGACACACACACACACACACACACACACACACACACACACACACACACACAGAATCGGAAGCAGGCTCCAGGCTCTGAGCAATCAGCACAGAGCCCCACGCAGGGCTAGAACCCACAAACCACGAAATCATGACCTGAGCCAAAGTCGGACACTTAACTGACTGAGCCACCCAGGTGCCCCTTGAATGGTCTTAAAAATGTTGCTTCTGTCTAGAAAGCTGTCTTCCCCAGTGTTACCTAATTATTATATTATTACCTCTGGCCGAAGTGCCCTGTTGGGTTGATGCTGAAAGTCTCATCATCATTGACTCTTCTACTTTTTGTTTGTGTCCATTTAACCTGCGTGCCCATGGCCAGGCCAAACACATGCCCACGGCCCAAAGACACAAGCGAAGAGGATGACACACATCTCACTTGCTCTCCTGGCAATGACCTTATGATAGAAATGGGTGGGATGGAGGTCCAAAGAGTACAGGAGTGCGAGGGCAGACAGTAGCTCACAATTGCCCATGTCGACGCAACAGGCAAGAGAGGAAGACTTCTGTGGATGCTTCTATTGTGCAGCTGGGTGTCCCATGGATCCTTATCAAAACAAATATGACTCACTCCAAATTCTCTGGCCCTACATTGATAAGGCTGCCGGGGAGGGTATTTAGTTAATGACAAGATGATCTAAGAAGGGGACAAAAAGAAACACGATCTTGATTCCTGTTCAGCAAAGAGTGGAAGAAGAAGCTGGTACAGCAGATTATATCCTTTCAAAGTTGCAATTCCCGAGCGTTACCTCAAAGATGATTAATTTGTTTTCCTGCTATAAACACCGGTGCTGAAAAATCAAATTACTCAATCTGTTGGTATATTAACAGTCATAATTGTGTTTATTGAAACACATGGTCATTTACTTGATGAAAATGTAATATTGGCTTTGAGATATTTTC
This sequence comes from Felis catus, assembly GCF_018350175.1. Classification (NCBI taxonomy): domain Eukaryota; kingdom Metazoa; phylum Chordata; class Mammalia; order Carnivora; family Felidae; genus Felis; species Felis catus. Next base: position 160,951,338 of record NC_058369.1, on the reverse strand, counting down.
ATCTGTGCAGATTGTCATAATAATCTGACTACATTATGCTAATGGTCACTTTACAAAAATGCAAGTTATAAAATGGCAACAGAATGTTGCCGTTTTATGCCATTTTTTTCAGTAGCGTCTCAATGATACATTAAATCAATCATATTTACTATACTTTGAGGAGAAATTTTACTGAACAATTATCATCCTGATTTAATATACTTTTCAGAAGATTCAGCCAGAGCCTGACGTGACTGATGTGATTCACAGTCTCTAACATGGAGATGTTTAAGGCTGTTTTGATTCCGATTGCGTTATTTTTGAAATAGAAACAAAATTAAAACTCCTTCAAAACTGGCAACAATACAGTTATTCATTTAAAGGTTTAGTGTTTTGTGTATGAATCATGAATCCTTAAATTCTATGAATCTGTGTTCCCGGGTACTTAAGCTCTCTTTCTGTTTTCATAACTTAGAACCATTTTGGGAAAATTAAATATTCAATCATGTATTCTTACCATTAAATAAAGTTTGAGGCCTAAATGCCTTTTAGAATCCAGGCAGGGCAAAGTTTCAGCTGAACAAGATACTTGAAATGGAACAGAGATATTCAAGTTTAAATATACAAATATTTAAAAATCGCTGAATCTATTTTCTTTCCCTTCTTCTCAGGGCTGAGTATACTTAACAGCGCTTACAAACTTAAAAGTAACATGATTTTTTTACAGATACGTGGAAATAAATACAGCATCCTGTATTCTCATTTAGACTGCCCTCCATCCAGCTGAGAACCAGTCTGTACTATCTCGCGTATCTGCAGCAAAACCCTATTCAAAATCTCAAAGGGACTAATTGCTTCTGTTTGTTTTCTTTCTCACAAAAGTATAGGGAAAATGCTCTCCCCCAGTTAGAGAATTGCCACTTACTAGCTGTATGACCTTCAGCCCATTATTTTTCCTGGATGATAATTTCCTTATCAATAAATGGGAACAGTCATATACCCACCTCTCATTCTTGGGAAGAGCTAAGGACTTGTGCACGTCAAACACCAAGCAGGATGTGTGGTACGTGTGAAGTAAGTAACAAGTGCCTCTTTTCAGTAATAATGAGGAATAAATGTGATCAACGTGAGTCGTGTGTTATAATTTTTGATTTCTGCCTGAGTGTGATTTATGGTTTAAAATAATCTACTTTTGTTAAATATGTGTTGTTTTAATGATATTAAGGTTGTTGATGTTAAAGTTTTTTTTTTATTTTTTTTATTTTTTTATTTTTGGGACAGAGAGAGACAGAGCATGAACGGGGGATGGGCAGAGAGAGAGGGAGACACAGAATCGGAAACAGGCTCCAGGCTCCGAGCCATCAGCCCGGAGCCTGACGCGGGGCTCGAACTCACGGACCGTGAGATCGTGACCTGGCTGAAGTCGGACGCTTAACCGACTGCGCCACCCAGGCGCCCCCCTTTTTTTTTTTTTAAAGTTTTTTTTTTAAGGTTGTTGATTTTAAAAGGCAGCACAGAGGTGCCTGGGTGGCTCGGTCAGTTAAGTGTCAGCATCGGCTTAGATCATGATCTCACGGCTTGTGAGTTTGAGCCCCACGTCAGGCTCTCTGCTGACAGCACAGAACTCCCTTTGGAGCTCTCTTTCTCTGCCCCTCCCCAGTTTGTTCTCTCTCTCTCACACGCAAAATAAGTAACCTTAAGAAAAATAAATAAAAGGCAGTACACATCATTATACGGATTAGTAAAAATTTTTTTATGTTGTCATTGAAACCCCAAACTTGGAAATACGTATTTATTAACCCATAAGAAATTCCATTTATACCTCATACTTATTTATGCACGAATGCTTTTCTTGTATTCAGAATTTTAGATGATTGAAAACATTCTTAGTACAATGTGAGTTACTCCCATTTGGGACTGACTCAACCTGCTGGTCAAAACGGTGAAATAGAGGAATATTTTTGGTTAAATTTTTCCAGTTGTGTAATGTCTTTTAGCTAAAGCAATTGCCAGGAACTAACTCTGCCCACACGTCTGGGACTACCCATTCCAATCCTTGAGTAGTGCTTGAATATCCTGTTCCTCCAGTTGAAAAGAAAGGAATGTTCACAGTTTTGTGAAATAGGGAGCATAGAATTTTCGGTCGAACACAGTCTACACAAGTTACCCTGCTCTGCCCTAAATTGTTGATTGCTTTTGTACACTGTGTGACACTAACCAGCTGGGAAATCTCTTTATGACTGAGATCTCAGCTTGCTTCTTCTTTCCCTCACAATGGGTGCTCGTGAAGCTTTATCTGGTCAGTTCTCACAGGAAGGACATGCCTTCTATGCTGACCAATGGCTGAATAAAAACAGACGTTCTGCCACATGCTAATATTGTCTGTTGACAATTATGTCTCTCAGTATTGTCAAAGATCCAGCTGTTTTAAAATACTTAAAAAAAAGTACCCAAGCACACAGTTTTTTTCTGTTCTCATCGTATAAACTCAGAAATTGAAGGAAAAAAATGAGATAGATTTTTTTTTTTTTTTTTGGACGATCAGGCAAGAAAAATGGCTTCAAGTCTTCAATTTTCCTATTTGCCTTGCTTGTCTAAGACCTTACTTGGGGTTGGGGAGTCTGTAAATGGAAGTTTAGTAAGGTTCCTACTCTATTGATTACTTTCAAAACTAGTATTTTTTTGATAATTGGCTCAAGAGGTCTTTGCCGAAGGCTTAATTGAATCTGAAGCCTTCGGCAGTAATATTTTTGTTTATTATACTGTGATTTCACCTCAACTGCACTTAAAAAAACTTGGCAAGTAATTTTTCTTTTTTTAAAGAAACAATGTTTACTTCTTTATTTTGAGAGAGCGAATGAAAGAGAGGGAGGGGCAGAGAAAGACTGAGAGAGAATTCCAAGCAGGCTCCAAGATATCAGCACAGAGCCCAACGTAGGGCTCCATCTCATGGACCGTGAGCTCATGACCTGAGTCAATATCAATAATCAGATGCTTAACTGACTGAGCCACCCAGGCACCCCTACAAATAATTTTTCTGAGTTCAAGTCTCGGAGAGTCATAGGGCTTAGGTATCAACTGGATATCGGAGAACACTTATGATTCTACTTCTCATCACCCAAGTCAAGGTCGTAGATGCCATCCTGAACAAAGTCCTGGAGACGGATCTGAACAACTCTTCTGCCCTCCCAATCCTCTCTATCCTCACCCGTCACTTCTGCCCTGGGCTATAGTCTTCGTGATCCGATCTCCACTCCATTCATACTTTCCACTATGTGACCAAGGTTGAGTTTTCTTAAGCACAAATCAGCCTATATCCCGTCCTTACTTTAAACTCCCAGTTCCTTACGAGAACTTTCAGGATGAAGTTCCAAACTCCTTAGCCTCACACATGAAACCCTTGTGTAACATCTGTATCTTACATTTTCCTTCCTTCTCCCTGCACTACCATGCAAACACTTTTCTCAAGACCTATATGGAAATGCTTGTAGTAACTCAGATCCTCCCCACCTTTAGATAATAAGCTCCTTCCTGGGCCCCAGACCAGTGGTTCTCAACAGCGGGGAATCTTGCATTCCAAGGGCTATTTGGCAAGTCAGGAGGCATTCTGGCTGTCACACTGGCATTTCACAGGCAGAGGCCAGGGATGTTAATAACACCCTAAAATGGTGGCATGGCA